>NC_140581.1:128428074-128640574 GCF_964204655.1 Triturus cristatus | reverse complement strand
CCAGGAGCTGGCCTCCATGATATCCCGAGCCTCCTGCGGGGGCCGTCCTGCCTTCCTGAGCTTGGGCACAGGCGGGCCTCCCGCTGCTGCCTTCCTGAATGTATGAAAGAGGCCCGCCCGGCTGGGCTGAGGCTCCGCCATCTTGATTGAGGCCTCTGGTGGAGGATTGTTGCCTGACCCCTTGTCCAAAATAGGCAGATTCGCCAATTTGGAGCTCGCGAGCTGGAGGGTCTAGACTGCGGGCCATTTCTGGCTCCCTACTTCTTTTGGGTCAGGTTATTTGGCGGTCTGGCTTTCTTCCTGAGGAACTTTGGGCGTACAACCCATATCCTGGCCCAGACACCAACTCCTCCGTGGGTCCCTTCATCTGCCTCCTCTCCCATTCTGGCCTCTGAGGGGACATTGGGACTTACCTCTGGACTGCTGCTTTGTGCCCCAAGAGACTTTGACCCTAATGGGAGTGCGGTGCCCACCCCCCCTATCTTTGACCCTGGACCTATAGACCTATACAATCTTGACCGTGGAACAGCGGTGCCTGCCCTGTCCGTAGTCATCCTCCGTCGGGGTTCCTGTGGAGCATGGGTCCTGGGAGAACATGCCCAGTGCCAAAACTGGAAACGAGACACCTGCTGCTTCCTCCAGGGACGCCACAGTCCCGACCATGTGGGTGAAATCGACCTCCTCTACCTCGGCCCTGCCAGATCCCCCATTGGCCTCTACTTTAAGAGAACCCACTTTAAATCCTCTCACGCAGGCCTTTATGACTAACTTCTTACAGAAAATAAAAGCAGAGATTGGCTCCTCAAGTCAGACTTTAAAGCTTCCCTCCATGATCATAGGCGCGATGTGGTGGAGATCGGTGGCAGAGTTGTTGACCTTGAACGCACTCTGGACACGAGGATGGAGGATCAGGAGAACCTATGGCGCAGGATGAAAACACTGCAGGAGGAACATATAGAACTCCAAGTGAAACCGGAAGACTTAGAAAGCAGGAGGAGCAACCTCCTCATTAGGGGGATCCCCAGGGGCGTGGAGGGGTCAGACATCGTGACGTACACGTCGGTTTTGCTCCAGGCTGTTAGAGGCGACGATGATGCCGCTCCATGTGCCCTAGATGGAGCCCACTGGGTGGCGGCCTAACGGGGCTGTCCGGACTTTGTGCCGGACATTCTCACTGGGGTGCACTCCTTTACAGAGTAAGAAGCAATCCTACTTGCAGGCAGGGACAAGGCGGAGCTTACCTACAATGGCCACCGAATCCAGATCTTCCAAGACCTCTCCACTGTGACACTTTTTTACGTTGGAGGGACTTTAAACCAGTCACTGACAAGCCGCAAGAGCTTGACATCAAGTATCAATGTGGCCATCCCTTTGCCCTGATCTTTGTATGGGAAGGCAAATGTAGATCAATTTACTCATTACAGGAGGCTCAACAACTGCTCCACATCTCAAAGGAATCTCGCCCCATCAGCCCAGACCTGCGCCATACACGGCCCAGAGACCCCATACGCCCGGAGTGGGCAACTGTCCTGCGCCCAAGACACAGGTCCCAAACCAAAGGAAAGTCGACTCTCCAAGTTAAGCAGGACATCATACAGCACCTACGCTCCATGGGATGCTCAATCGCCCACCCTCTCCTTCGGCCTCTACGGCTTCCCTCCCACACACAACTTGATTATGGAGGCAATTAGTTGGCATGTATTGGCTGACCCCGGGCGCCTGCCCTGAAGGCCCCCTTGCTACCACATGCAGACGTGAGACGTGCAAGGCACGATATCCGTGTTGGACAGAGCAGGTGTCTCCCATTCTCGCAGCAATTCATGCCCATAACTGAATTAACGCTCTCTCGGGTCAAAGAGAGATTATTTCTTTGCCTGTGTTGATGGCCGGCTGCAGGGTCTGGACACCGGAACCTGCAAAGAAGATTCTCTTGGCTCTCCCCTCCATTCAACATGTCCCCAAGGGAAGTGACTATCCCAGAATGGACCTAGTTATTACTAATGAACCATTCCAGTAATTGAATGGCTATCTATGGCCTTTTTGTATTTATTGTGGTTGTTCTTCCCTTTTCCTTTCCCTCTGTTCTGACCCTGGGGTTTGCTGGTCGCTATAACCTTTTCCCTGCTACCTCTCTTCGCCATGGGGGGCATGTTCTACTATGGGCTGCTGAGCGATTGGAATCAAGCGCACTACGTCCCTCGCTCCACCCTTAAACTTGCGGACAGCTGGGCCTTTTGTGATTGAATAGAGATGGGTACACTGCACATTGTCATACCCCACACGAATAATCACGATACAGACTAAATTTCTCTCACTAAATGTGAAAGGTCTCTACGGCCCCAACAAGCGCAGACTGCAAGACCCGGATATTATCTTTCTACAAGAAACACATCTCCTGCACTCAGACACACACTGCATGGCGTACCCCAAAAACCCCACTCAATACTGGGCATCCTCAACAACAAGAACAGCAGGGGTGGGCATCCTTTTCAAGGCGGGTCTTCACTTACAAAGGGGTGGCGTGTGCCGCAAGACGTGATGGGTATCTATCTTAACATCAGCTCACAGATTAAAAACAGACCCCTCACCTTGGTTAATATTTACGCCCCTAACCAATCGCAGGACCTATACCGTAGAAACCTCCTTAACGATATACCCCCACAGGATGACTAGCGGTTGCTCATTGGGGGGGGACTTCAATTTGGTATTGGACTCGGAGATAGATCAAAGTACGACTACCTTTTAGGGAGCCGGGGCCGCATCGGCAGCCTTGAAGAGGAGGGACATCACGGCTTTGGGCTTTGTAGATGCATGGCGGTACAAATCCCCGGACGCACAAGACTACACGTTCTTCTCCCGCGTCCACCGTTCGTACTCACGTATGGACTACTTTTTCTTATCACCCCCTCCTCCGGTCCCTTGAGTCGGCAAGTATCTCTGACATATCCATCTTGGACCATGCGTACCTCGACATGACCCAGACGGGGGTTGGGAGGGCGTCCCACTCTATACCGTGTTGGCAGCTTTTCCCCTCATATCCTTCGCAATCCAGTCAATATCGCAGAGCTCTGGCAAGAGATCCAAGCCTATTTCGAGGCTAATGCCCTCCCGGACACTAAGAAGCACATCTTGTGGCTTTAAGGTGACCATCCGTGGCACTATCACATCCATCATGATTGCCCATACTCGAGAAGCCCGGCTTAATGAAACTGGACTGACCAGAGATATTACGACCCTGGAGTGCTTGGATCACGCTGCTCCCTCGAGACGGCACAAGAAGCAGTTAGCATTACTACGTGGCCAACTACGAGCAATGATGGTAAACAAAGCGGTGCGCTCACTCCTCACTAAAACAAAAATATTACGAAGGAGGGGACAAGGTCGGCTTCCTCTTGGCCCGCCGGATCCGTCCCCGAATCTCTGAAACCCATATCTCCAAGGTAAAAAATTAGGATGGTACATGGGCCACATCTAAAACCGACAAACAGCGAGCATTTAATAGATTCTACTCTGCCCTCTATGGCCAAGGGGACGCTTCCCCAGGTGAGGTGGGCCCTTCTTTTCTTCATGCCCATGGCTACCGCAGATCTGCCCATACATATAGCTTGGAATCCCCGTTTACACTAGACGAGATGCGCCGGGCGCTGAAAGACCTGCCAATGGGCAAAACCTCGGACCCATATGGGCTCACAGAGTTCTTCCAGCACCTATTCTTGCACCAAATACATGACCACCTTTTAAACCCTTTTAACTCTTTTACTGATAAGACTAGCCTGAGGCCCACGATGACTATAGGCAAGATTATTTTAATACCCAAGCTGGGGAAGGACCAGTCGCTTTGTGTGTCGTACCGGCCCATTTCTCTCCTCAACACGGATGCCAAGATTTACACTAAGCTCTTGGCAAACCGACTGGAACCTTATCTACCCGGCCTGGTCGATTTCGAGAAAGTTAGATTCATTCGCCAGCGACAGGGAGCGGACAATATTCGGCTCCTGTCCCACTTGGATGGAAAAGGTCCAGCGACGGGATATCCCAGCGTGCCTCCTCTTCCTGGATGCCGAGAAAGCCTTTGACAAGGTGGACTGGTCCTTTCTCGAAGCGGTACATCTGAATATTGGGCTCGGGCCTAGATATCCCGGATAATGGCATCCTATGTTTCTCCCACCGCGCAAATCCAAGTCAACGGTCTTCTCTCTGCTCCAGTCCAAATCCGCAGGGGCACCTGACAGAGATGCCCACTCTCCCCTCTACTTTTCACTCTAGCAGTGGAACTCCTGGCAAAAGCAATCCGCCAGGCATCTGACATTAAGGATATCCCCATTTAGCTGTGATGAGCACAATGTCGCGCTGTTCGCGGATAACCTTTTGCTGACCTTGTCCAATCCCAGCGAATCTTTCCCTGCCTTGATTTTGCTTCTTCATACATTCGAACAAATCTCAGGGCTTAAGATTAATACTGCCAAATCGCAGACATTGAACTTAACACTTTGGCCACAGGAGGTCTTGGAACTGCAGTCACTCGCCCCATTCCAATGGGCGACCCGCTCGATCTGGTCCTTGGGTCTTAACATGACATGCACGCTGGCTACATGGTCCCAAGCTAATTGGCTGTAATGCCGATGCTCTGCCTGACAAGATCTAAGGCATTGGAAGCTACTCCCCATGTCGTGGCTTGGACGACTTAATGCGGTGAAGATGTTGATACTGCTGAAAGTGCTCTATCTTTTCCAAAACCCCGCCCACGCCCATTTCCCAGATAGCCATCAAGGGCCTTCAGAGGGACATAAACACTTTTAGTTGGGGAAAAGGTCGTCCACGATTCTCAAATAAAATACTTATGCTACCCCGAGATCGTGGGGGACTTGCCTGGCCCAATCTGCTTGTTTATTTCTGGGCCGCTCACCTCCGCTACATTTCTGAATGAGTGATCCCCGAAAGCGAAAAACAGTGGTTCCATATGGACAGAGTGGTGGCTTGCAGACCACTCTGGTGATGAAAACAGGCCCCAGCTAGGCCCGCAGAATACAAGGGTTCGCTCTCCTGTAACAAAAGTTAGAAGGAAGTTGGCACGGAAGCTGCAAATACAAAGACAAAGTTTATTAACCCTTAAGGGTGGTCCTACAACCCATACAACACTCTTCAGTATTGCATAGAGTAGCACAAAGAACTTGCGTACGCGGTCCCCTTTTATACACAACAGAGGGGCTCATAAGTGGGTGGATACAACATGAGGCAAAGTTCTTTACCTTTTATGGACATTTTCGATACAGAATCAATATGTGGGCGGGGACGACAATGTCCTGAGCCCGCGAAAACATGGTCAAGCAAGGACTAACTGATAACAGATGTGGTCAAGTCTGGGCATGCGCCAGACGGACAAAGGAGCTATTTATAGACTGTTACTAGGCAGATTACAAGAGCAACTAACGAGAAGGTAGGACTCTTCTCGTGCACAGCACGTGGAGACATGACAATACAAGATGGAGTCCAGACATTAGTCAACATAAGACAAGGAACATTTTCTAAGGAAGGGGAATTCATGTCTTTAGTAAATGCTTAATCATATCGCCGTTTTAGTTTTCAACACTGGGACCTGGTTTACATTGCTACCCCTACAAAAACTGTTTTGGCTATATGGGACAAGCTCGCTGTCACTAGGGGTCTCACTTCCTTCCCCTCCCCCAATACTCCGGTATCCCGGAACCTCCTAAGGTAGGCCCAAGTTAGCGTTTTTACTTGTCTTGGTAGTGAAATACTGCTAATTTAGTTTTCCACCGCAGCAAGGCTTATCTCTCACATATGTTAGCATTGGACCTGCCGTGTAACATTTTAGAAGTGTATCTTCCAGTTGGGAACTGATAAAAAAAATTGGAGTTTGGTGTCTCTGGACCCACAAATTATAAATACATCTTTTAGTAAAGTTGGTTTTTAAATTGCAGGTCTGAAAATGCCACTTTTAGAAAGTTGTGTCAACAAATTAGGGACAAAGGGGTAGGTTTAGTTAGGTCCAGTGTACATACCCCGTCAACTACTGATGCAAAAAGGTACACAGTTCCTCTAGTCGAGAAAGTGAGAGATGGGGGGGAAAAGGGGGAACAAAGGGGGAACAAAGGGATGTAGTGTCAGGGAGAATAAGGCCTGGTCATGAGTAGTACAGGTCAAGAAAGTAAAGGGGGGAAAAAAAACCTTTTTGGAACTAGGGCTCTCACACACCCAGCAAGCTAGGTGTCATGCTTCATCATTTGAGCCTGCCCCTCGTCAGGTCGGCGCTGCAATTTCTGACGGGCTCCCAATATTGGGGCTCTTTGGCGGGGATCTTTTGTTCCTGCCGAAGGGTGCCGTGGGGGTAAGGGGCCCTAGAATGTGTAGATGTAAATGAATGTATAAAATAGGTACTGTTAGTCCACACGTGAATTTTATTAAAGTGGTAAACAGCCTAATTAAAAACAATGAAAGTTGAGGTGGGTATAGGCACTAGTGATTATGTAGCTAGTTATGCTTACCCTACTCTCAAGAAGATCGACATGTTTCGTGCCTTGGTAGCCAAAAAATGGTCAGGGCACTTCCTCAGGATCAATAATAAGGACTATCTAAAAACAAAAGGTAAGTGACTAATCTACATACCTAGCAGGTGCAATAAGGTAACCTACAAGGGAAGACAAAAAACAACAACAAAAAAACGTGACAATAAACAACACATTGGAATGCACTCACATGATGACACAGACTCTAGTCATTAGGAGGCTCATAGTAAAGGGGACAAACAAGGGTGCAGGGAAATAACATTCACCCAGGTGGAAGGTGTAAAGTTGTTCACAGTAATGTGATAATCAATGCAGTAAACAGAATGATTCAATCAAAGCAGTAGAGGGAAAACTCACCTAAACTGCTATTAAGGCAATCTTGCAGCAGAGACCGGCGGGTATGATGGACTCCAATGTGGGTCCTAAAGATTAATGCCGGAAGGGTGAGGAAAAAGGATTAAAATAAATGTAGAAACCCGCGGAACCGGTACTAACAAGCATTTGCAATGCAATTGGTCTCGCCTTTGGGACCTCATATGCATTTAGCTATGCAGCACATTAGCCTGGGTGCTGAAACATCTATTGTTATTTAACATGGAGGGAAAGTAAGCACCAAACTGTAGAACATGCCAGATATGGGAACACATGGAGAGAAATACTGCCTATCAGTGGAAAATTGTATTGTCCAAAGCTCTGTTTTTAATATAAAATCAGCCCCTCCGGTGGTTATATCGCTGAAAATACAAGATTTGAAAGAAATATTATCGTCTATGGGTGCTCGTTGAATACAAGTTTCTATTGCCTGGAATAAAGGGAATGCTAAAGTGATTCTGGTATTTTACTGAACTCTGCTTGCAGCATACAGTGAAAAAACAGAAGGTAATAGTAGTCCCTGTTGGCATTGCAATATGCCCAGGTTAAGCTACTTAAACACGCCCAGCAGAGCCATTTTTGCTACCAGAGTTAAAAATATACAAAGCACCAATTTGTGTGCTGTTAACTTCTTCACCAACGAGGAAAAAAATGAGATTAATAAACTCATTAGGGTCCCGCAAAACTTCATTCATGCCCTCCAGACAACCAGCACTATCGATCATATAGCTAACCTCAGAACTCCTTCAATGCCACATCCTATGAAGGTATCAACCCAACCCCAATAGTGAAATCCATCGCCCTTTGGGCCATGTTCGTGCTTTAAAAAACACTATCAATAAACAACCAGCAATAGAACTAGCAACCAGTTCTCCGGCGGTGGAAGAAAAAAAAGGAGAACGTGAGCAATGCAGAATGAAAGAACAGTGAGAGAAAGAGAATTAAATATTATACACATAGGCGGAGAGTGTGTGAGGGAGAGAGAATAAAAGAGTGAATGGGAGACAGAAATAAAGAGCGAGACACTGACGAGGATAGGTGAGAGGGAGGGAGGGAGGAGAGATTTGGGAGACCAAGAGAAGGAGCAATTAGGGAACAGAGAGGGGCTTAAAGAGAATGAATAACCGTGAAGAACTGATCGATGCACTTTATGAGAAGGAAAGAAAAGGCTCACTACTGAGAACCAGTCAGAGAGAAACTGAGGGAAACTAAGACAAGTGATAGACGTAGATAAAAAGAAAGAGACTGAGAATGTGAGAGACTTAGGGAGAAAAAGAAAGAGTAAGGCTGACCAAGATGGTGACAGACAAAGAGAGCAAACATTGAGAGAGAGATATGAAACAGACATTAAGTGAGGTGAAGAGAGAAGAGTTGGGCGGTAAGAAGAGACACCGAGGGAGTGACTGGGACAGATAATGAGTCAGGATCGGAGACAAAATAGAGAGGGGGCGGACAGCTAGCAGAGGAGGCTGAAGAATGGAGTGGCAGGTTGAGAGAGAACGACATTGAGTACGAGAGACGGAAGGTTATACTGACTGGGAAAGAGTGGTCTGAGGAGTTTGGAATACTGAGGGCTGAAGAGGGAGCCTGTGAGAGGCTGGCGTGAGAGGCAGAGGGCGGGAGAGAGGCAGAGGGCAGAAGAGACAGTCAGAGAGGGGAGGCAGAGAATAGGGGGGGGGGGGTCTGCCCAGGAGCCTGGCCTCTGCTCAGACCGTGCACAGTGCACCTCTGTCAGGCTCCTGCTGTGTGTGCCGTGGTAAAACCTGCCCCGGGGTGAAGTGGTCCCTCGCTCTTCACGTGCTGACAACAAGGCGGCAATGCACACGATGCAAACTTTCACGTCACCACTATTAATAAGGCAAAGCATGTGTGACAGACATGACCGGAGATGCAAGGCTAGCCCATTAAGGCGGGGGGCACCTCAGAGAGGTCCCGTTAAAGTTAAAAAATACACAGTAAAAACAGCACTGCGACCTAGCCATGCCGATCTCAGGAGCAACGAAAGGACGCCTCAGCTTGTTACCCATACAATATACGGCCTCTCTGCTCACATCCGGAACTAGGTAGGCATGGAGATAAAAAAAACAATGCCGTCGGCCACCGCACCGGTTTCTCTCTTTCAGATGGTGGATGCAGTAATCTTTATACACTCGCATGATGCCTACCTCATCAAAGCTCATAAATGCCCTGTGGATACATGCAGCGAGCTGTTCAAGTACCATGCAGTCCAGTGTGCCTTAAAAAGCACTTAGCACAGGGTTACGAAGTTAGACTCATTTGCTTTGACACTCTTTGAAAGCAGGAAGTGAAGTTCGTCTCCTACGCTATCCGGAACCTGCACCGCTGCTGACAGCAGGGCACAATCTTCCACAAACAACTCTGCTGCATCCGCTCAGGTGTCCAGAGGCTGTGAGCTGTTCGGTGCTGTTTGTGTTAACGTGAGCACACATCCAGGCGGGGCCGTCCAGTGCCAGACAGTCATTGGACACACACTCGATGACAGCAGCCTGAAACCAGTGTCTCTAACCCTGTCCTAATCACATGCGCAATAGAAACGGCTCTCTTACGCATGCGTGGGGGTGTCTTTCTGTGTGTTCACGAAGCGTTAGGGCTTTAACGCTTTGTGAGCAGTGCACACAGAAAGACATCCCCACGCATGCGTAAGAGAGCCGTTTCTATTGCGCATGTGATTAGGACAGGTCAGGCAAAATATAGTGCAAAGTCACCCACCAATCACAGGACAAACAAGCATTGAAAATGCAATAGGACTCGTATTTACGGGAGACCTATTGCATTTTCAACGGAAGTGCGGGCATCAGAGAAGGCACGAGGGGGAGGGGGTGGGGGGGTAGTTGTGGTTCAAGAACTTACAGACTGTGGCAGGGTACAGGGAGAGGCAGGGGAACAAAAGCGTTTTTAAAGTAAAGGGGCTGATAGCCTCGGAAGAACAAAAATGACATCATGGCCGTCAGGAGGCGGGACTAACAAGCCAAAAACCAATCTTAATGCTGAATGTCTGATTGAAGCCAATCAAAAAGAAGGCCGGAAAGTAGGCGGAGCTTCCCCCCACTATAGTGTATACTGCATGTCTCGCAAAGCGAACAGCGCGCTGCGCTGCAACGCTATGCGAGACCTAAAAAGGAGTATGGAGGGTCAATCCACGAAGCCCACGGAGGTGAGAGAGACCAAGGAGAGTCAGGGCGGCCCATCACCTCGTAGTAAACTAACACAGGCGGTATGGTGTGGAGCCATGGTAACCCAGCAAAACAAGGGGCAGGCGGCCTTGATAGCAGTTTAGGTGAGTTTTCCCTCTACTGCTTTGATTGAATCATTCCGTTTACTGCATTGATTGTTTTTATCACATTACTGTGAACAACTTTACACCTTCCACCTGGTTGAATGTTATTTCCCTGCACCCTTGTTTGTCCCCTTTACTATGAGCCTCCTAATGACAAGAGTCCGTGTCATCATGTGAGTGCATTCCAATGTGTTGTTTATTGTCACGTTTTTTTGTTTGTTGTTTTTTTGTCTTCCCTTGTAGGTTACCTTATTGCACCTGCTAGGTATGTAGATTAGTCACTTACCTTTTGTTGTAAATAGTCCTTACTATTGATCCTGAGGAAGTGCCCTGACCATTTTTTGGCTACCAAGGCACGAAACATGTCGATCTTCTTGAGAGTAAGGTAAGCATAACTAGCTACATAATCACTAGTGCCTATACCCACCTCAACTTTCATTGTTTTTAATTAGGCTGTTTACCACTTTAATAAAATTCACTTGTGGACTAACAGTACCTATTTTATACATTCATTTACATCTACACATTGTAGGGCCCCTTACCCCCACGGCACCCTTCGGCAGGAACAAAAGATCCCCGCCAAAGAGCCCCAATATTGGGAGCCCGTCAGGAATTGCAGCGCCGACCTGACGAGGGGCAGGCTCAAATGATGAAGCATGACACCTAGCTTGCTGGGTGTGTGAGAGCCCTAGTTCCAAAAAGGGTTTTCCCCCCCTTTACTTTCTTGACCTGTACTACTCATGACCAGGCCTTATTCTCCGTGACACGTGACAGTACATCCCTTTGTTCCCCCTTTTCCCCCCCATCTCTCACGTTCTCGACTAGAGGAACTGTGTACCTTTTTGCACTTTTAGAAAGTTGTCATTTTCTTTCTTTTACCATTCTGTGACTCTGAGGTCAGGAGGCCAGTAGGGCCATTTGTGCATTCTCTCCAGACAGTAACACAAAGGAAGCTGAGGTGGACCCTGCATATCGTGATGGCCCATCACCAGGCTGATGAGTCTTCCAGAGCTAGAGTGGTGGGAGGTGTTGACACTGACACCGGAATCGGTCTGTTCCTGTCCTCACACACAGAAGTCTTCTCTCTCTGTAGTGTGTCTGGAGCCAGGACAGGGAAAGGCAGGGCCTTGTTCACTACAAAGACTTTGCTTTGAAGTTTGCATACTTCAGAGGCTGAAATGGGTATAAATACTGGACTTGTGACACCAAATACTCAAAACACTTCTGGGTTGAGGACCTTCTGCCAGGAATAAGCTAACAGGAGGGACTAACACTTTGCTGTTTGGTTTGATGTGTTGGCCTACTGCTTGCGGCTTCTTTCCTGAGAGTGAAAGGACTGGACTTTTCTTTCTACATCCTGCTTCCAAGGGAAGTCTCAGGGCCATCAAAGACTTCTTGCCAAGTGGTGCCAAATTCAGTTTCTGGGCCTTTGAAAGTGAGTTCTGGTGATTTCAAGAAGAAAATCGACTCCCAGCATCAATCCAAACCAGCTCATCACTGCAAAACTCGACGCATCGCTGCTGCCAGCGCCGGAGCATCGTCCGTGGCTTACAACTCAGGCCCCAGCTTTCCTTCGCAGGGCATCAGAAAAATAGCCACTACGTGAGTTTCGAGCACCGCATCACGAAAGTCCATGAGACACAGCTCTGACTCAGACGCAGCACCTGCTTCATCGCTGTGGAACCAACGCAGCGCGACTGGGTTTTAGATGCATCGTCCCTGGGTGTCGATTTTTTCCCTTGACATTGCACAGCAGTAAGGAACCGACACATCACCTCCCCTGCAACAGTAAGAAACTGATGCATCACCTCGCCTGTAGCAGTAAGGAACCGACGTATCACCTGTTTTTTCGTCCTTGATTTTTGACGCATCTAAGGTACTTTGTCCTGATCAAGCTCATCCATTGAGTGTGATAAACTAAACTTGCTTTAATCTTTTAAAAGTGATATCTTGACTTTTCTATGTTGGTTTTTTGACGTTTTGGTCTTATTTTATTCCGATAAATATTGGCTATTTTTCTAAACTGGTGGGGACTTGTGTGTGTGTGTGTGTATGTGAGAACACACAGACACTTTATACAATGCCTCTGGGATAAGCCTGACTGCTCGTGCCAAGCTACCAAGAGGGTGAGTAGGGGTTATCTTAGGTGTGTAACTTACCCTGACCAGAGTGAAGGTCCCTACTTGGATGGGGTGCAAACCACTGCCAACTATAGACCCCATTTCTAACAATGATGTTTATTTAGACAGGGCCCAGTAGCATGATGAGATACTTTGTGTCCGCGCTGCTGTTTTTAAGTATGTGGCCTAACTTTTTTAACATTGCCAAATAAAATGGAACATAAAATAGTCTATTGCGCACCTTTTTTAGAAGACCTGTGTGGGTTAGTAGCAGCAATTCTGCATACTGTTTCGCCAAGCTTGAATTCATACAATTTTGACAAGTTTGATATTCTTTATTCTTCAGCTTGGTCGCTTTTAATGTAGTTATTTACTCAGATAATTTGCAAATGGTTCAATACACTGCAGTCCTTTTGAACTTTTACCATATTGTGTGTTACCCTTACAAATTGATTGTTTGTGTTTTTAGATTGTAGATGGGGACAGATGTAATTACTTGAATACGGTCTAATACAAGCACCTTTTGAGCTAGTTTTTAGTATTATATCATTTTGCTTTAAATTCCATAATGTTCTAGCATGATTGAGATGAATACAAAGTATGATTGGAGTGCACTGGAGAATTTCTGAAGCAATGCGCCAGGCATGCTTTCCCACCTTGGTCACTCTGATGTTAGGGGTGAGAAGGACAGTGGCAGTTATCGCTAAGGCATAGAAGAGGGTGCAGATATGACCCCCTGCAGATCCCTAATTGGCATCCATGATTATTATGAACATACCTCATTTGCTTCCTGCATGAATTATGTTCAAAGACACATTAGTGGGGTCCCCTTACCCTTGTTTGATGTATCGAAAGCCTCAGCCTCGACTAATGGAGCATCAGTAGCAGCTCATGGTGACCTGTTGTTAAAGAACTGGAATGTAGATTCAATTCGAAGGTCTTCAGCTTTAGATATTTAATAATGATGCTTGTCTCTTTGGTCCCAAACTAGAGGACAAGTAGCATCTTTTCAAGGAATGAAACACTCCTATTTTTTCAGACATCACTAATCGAAATCATGTGGTTTGTAACATAAATCCTCATTCTTACACCCATCCAGAAGGCAGCAGTATCTGGAGCAGTTTTTCACATTTCAGGGAAAAGCCTTTTCTGGCGGTAGTCCAATAAACTGAATCAGGATTTATCTGAAAAGAACCCTCACTCCTGACGAGCCCTGTACTTGCCAGTTGGAGGAAAAATTCAGTGTTTTGGGAAGGAATGGGAAATATCCACTTCAGACCATCAGCCTTGGATACTTTTAATAGAAGATACAAGATAGAACTCCATTCTTTTTCTCCAGATTCAAAGATCATTCCTACTCCCTTTCCAAAGTTTCCCATCAAGAGAGCACTGAAGCAAGAGATATTTGCCCTGGTGGAAATGCAAGTGATATTCCCTGTTGTGATTCCAAAATAAGAGATGGAATGTAATCAATAATTTTTCTAGCGCTCAAATGGCATGTGAATTTCAGATGGTTATAGATCTTAAGACATTCAACAAATGCGTAATGAATGTCCCATTCAAAATGGAGATATTGCAGAGAATCATCCCGCTAGTTCCTACAAGCCTGTTTTTTGTCCCCAACAGATATGATATATGCTTATTCAGTTTTCCCACATAACTATTGCAAGTTGCCACTAGAGATTCCTAACATGTTATTTTAAGGATCAACACTGGCAGTTCAGAGCTCTTTCTTTCAGTCTCCGTCAGTTCCAAGAGTCTTCATAAAGGTGGTGGCCCCATTGTAGCAAGGAATACCAATTGTTTCATATGTCGGTGACTGGTTGAGCTGTGGGGCAACAACAGGCCAGAAACTACAACTTGAAACATCAATGAACTGCCTAAATCACTATGGGCATCCACTCAATCTTCCAAAATATCATGTACTTCCATCCAAGGACATGAGCTTCAGAGGAGTCGGGATGAGAATGCACCTGAACAAGCGCTACTTACCAGAGTCAAATGGTTTATTACCTTTTGTCTTATCTGTTTGCGCCTCAGGATGACCCATGAAGAAGGTTGGTGGAAGTTTGTGGTCATATGGCGGTTTGTATGATAACAATGCAGTGGGATACACTTCATCCTTTGTCTCCTCTTTGGCATTTGCAGAAGCATTAGAGTCCAACTTTTCAGTTCACAAATACCATTGGTCTTATATCAGCAGAGAAAAAATTGGCGCTCGATTGATGATTTGATCTGATGAATCTGGCCAAAGGTATGACTATGGATCCAGATACCCCATTAGTCCTGTGACGAAGTACGCAACTACACTCCCGGTTCGTCAACTGTGAGTCACGGGACCTAGCAGCACACTGGATTGCTGTATCACGGATCTCCAGGAGATTAATTGACCCTGGCTCTGGCCAAACTCGGCTTTTCTCCGTGTGTGCTGCAACAACTCATCAAATTTGTATGAGCACTTTGGACTTTCTGAATTCTATAAGTCCATATTTACTGATTTTACTTGAATATTTGACTCGTCCCCCATGTCAGCCGGGACGGAAGTACAACCGGCGGAGTGATCGATTCTTTATGTGTTTCACGCCATAGAGCCCTGAAGAAGTCTTGGGTTTTGATCCTGACGAAACAAGTGTTGGCTGGGCAAATCGATCTTCAATAAACACAAGGACACTAGAGACCTGGAGTGTTCTACGATTATTTCACTTGTTTTCTACTGTTTATTAGCACTGAATTGAAATGTTGTGATACTTAAGTTTGACAGTACTAGTTCTGCAGTCCACTGTAATTGTGTGCACATGCCTCTACATTATAAACTTAAGGCCCTTTTTTGTGTCTGCTTGAAGGGTTCAGGGTTATCCCTTCGCCTGTAGCACCATTCGATATCCTGAATATCTTAACACATTGCGTAGATAAGGAGGCGCCAGCGCATACCGTACAAAATCAAACCCGTCTTCTGCATCCACCCCATTAGTCCTAATACCAGATGCCAGCTCCCTAGTTTGGGGAGCAGGATTAGACTGTGTCATGCCAAGCCATTGGTCTTTAATACAAAGTCATCAATCCTTAACCTGGAGTGAACAAACAGCAGCCCTTTGTTTTCAACATTATGTTTGGCTGCAGATTAAACATTGCAATGCTTTGGTGAGGTCAAGTAATGCGGGAAATGTGGTAAATATAAACCACCAAGGCAGCACTCTTTCCAAGTCATTGAATGCAGTTTCAGTTCAACTGGGGGCTTGGATGGAAGCACACGTCTTGTCCCTGGTGGCAGCTCACACAAGGGACAAGATGACGTTTAAGCATATAATTTAATCAGGCTTTTCCATCCTCCCAGAATTTGTTTCCGTCGCCAACGATTTCCCAGAAGGTGTGCAGGTGGTTCAGCACCAATTTTTCATGATCGATTTTCTTCCAAGAGCAGTGCACAGCTGCCCAGATTCTGCTCACGCACTACAGAAATAAGGGCTTGAAGGATTGATGGGCTATTAGTGAAGAGGCTTTGGAATATATTGTATATCTTCACTCTGTTTGCTTTCATTCTAAAACTCTTGAAAAAAATTCAGGATGGAGGATCAGAAATTATTGTGGTAGTTTCCATATGGCCTGTAAGATCCTGTTTCCTCCTGGACAATCAGTAGTTGTTTATTCTCCATGGATCCTTCCTCTAGCTCCATCTCCATTCCAGTCCTTAATTCTGTAGTTTTCAATCCGAGTGTTTGTTGGTTTGGAAGATGATAGGCTAGACTTGCAAAGCAACGGACTGCCGCCACATCTGGGTCAAGTTATCCCCAATCTTTGAAGCACTTCTACTTTGAACTTCTAAACTAGATACCAGGCGTGATTTCACAAGTGGTGTACCGCACACTCTGTTTCTGATGTTACCTGTGCTCTGTCTTCCATGTTGCAGTTCTTATAAGACTATTTTCCATGGAATATATCATTATCCACCTCAAAGACACCGTGAACTGAAATAATGGCTTTCCACAAGTCTGGAATGCGGTTTAAGGAGAGTGAGGTGTTGGAGTACGTTTTGTTTAAGAGTTTTTCACTTTCCAGACTGTGGCACTTGAAGGATAACATGGAGGACAAGGAGAGGTATAGGGCCAAACACAAATCTTTATTGTTCCTTCCTGTAACAAATAGTCTCTATCGTTGGGTCTTGGGTCCTCTGGCGTGGGTACTTGGGCTTCGGTCCAAGTCAAGGGGATAGGCCCCTGGGGTAAAAACAAAAGAGAGATGTCCACACATATGTTTTTGAAGGGTTAAGGAGTGAGGGGGTTAGCAAACACCCGGATTTACCACCACCAGTGTCGCGCTTGTTTATAGCCTATCACGGTTCTGTCAGTTACCGTTAACCCCATCCCTTTTCCACCAGAGGCGGTCATGTACCTCTGTGAGCCACACTCCTCCAGGAGCACGGCTAGATCTCTTGCTTTGCCGGAGTGGTGTCCGGCTCCCTTCTTTTTTTTTTTTTTTTTTTTTTTTTTGAAACCGTTTATTACAGAATCCCAAAAATATACAAAGATGGGCCTACAACCTTCAGGCCGACCGCTAGCAAGCGGAAGGAGCATGTGATACAGACAATAGCACGCATGCCGCGGCAGAGAGAAAGTCACAGGAGTTGGAAGAAGCGTTGGCAGCCACACCATCCGGACCTCACAAAACGGTTTCTTTTTAATATAAATAACAACAAAAAACAAATCCACAAGGCAACCCACAATCGGAAACAGCAGCATGTGCTCCCCGAGGAGGGGGACCCCACTAGCCCATAGGAGTATCGAGGGGGGAAAAAGGTCAGGACGGGGACTAAGTAGACTCATTGCCCAGAACCGGGAAGACAAACTGGCTAAGGAGACGGGGCCGGTGACGGATCGGGCAATAACGGCGGGGTACAGATTCCCCCACTGTAGGCGTTCCAGGGGCCCCATACTTTCACCCATGTCCCAGGCTTACCTCTCGCAACATACACCACCTTTTCCCGAAACATGCACCAATCCATGTTATCCTTCCACGCCGAGACAGTCGGCGACCTCTGGGAACCCCACAGTTGAGCAATGTCACGTTTGGCCACCATATATCCCAGAGTCACCCACCACGTCTGCGGCACCGAGTAGTCGGTTGGCTCCCACACATTCAGAAGACATCTCCTCGCCTCGGGCAGCAGCGGCACACGCGTAACCACCCGCAAAACCTCATGCACACCACGCCAGAATCGCGCCACATCCGGGCATTCCCATAAAATATGGAGAAAGGTCCCCAAAGAGCCACACCCACGCTTACACAACCCGTCCACAGCATAGCCCATACGCATCAGCCTCGGCCCCGTAACATAGACCCTATGGAGTATCTTGAGCTGGACGAAGCGAAGGCGGGCCGGTATGGCCACCTCTTTCGGGGAGGCCACCGCAGACACCCAGTCCTCGTCATCCAGCTCCAGTCCATCGGCAACCCATGCCTCACGAAGGCTAGTCAGCAGTCCCGAACGGTCATTGATAAGTTTTTTATAAATTAATGAAATCGTGCCGTCCGGTACATGCCCATCCAGCACTCTATCTTCCAGCGGGGAGTACTCCGGGATGGAGGCGACGTCCGGAAAGACGGAGCACAACGCATGACGAATCTGCAGATATCGAAAATACTCCCTGTCCTGCAGCTGGAATTCTGTCTGCAGCACATCGAACGTCTTGAATCCCCCCCTCGTCCAGAGATCGCCCACCCTGCTGATGCCTATCATGTCCCACTTCTCAAAGCCCTTCGAGGTCCACAGGGAGCCCAGCCGCTCAGATGCGTATAGTGGCGTCGCCCGGGTCAAGCGGTCCCTCCACCCCATCGCCACGTTAGCCGCGTGCCACACTCGTACCATGACCCGCGTGGGGCCCGTCAGACGTGCGTCGAGCGAGCTAGAGTAAAGCGCCCGATTATAATCACCACCCGGCAGTAACATCTTATCCATTTCAAAGGCAGGGTTTAGAGCGGGCCCGTACAGGCCGTGATTGATCGCAGCCAGCTGGGAGGCCCAATAATATCGCTTGATATCCGGGAAGGCGACCCCCCCGTCGTACCACGGGAGCGTCAGCTTCGCCAGGGCGATACGCGGTCTACCCTCCCAAAACAGTCGGCGCTGCAGACTCTCCACCTCGCGAAAGTAGCGCGCCGGGACGATGTCCATTGTGTTCTGTAAAGCGTACAGGAAACGTGGCAGCGACATCATCTTAAACAATGCCGCCCGGCCGAGCGGCGAGAGTGGCAAGCGCCTCCAACGCGCGACGTCCTCCTTCAGGCGCTGGAGGGGGGGAAGCAAATTCTGACTATATCGGGTTTCCGCGTCCAGGGTAATGAAGACACCCAGGTACCTAAATCCCCGCGGGGCGATCTGGATAGGACAACCCCGCGGAAGGATAGGATCCTCCCCAGAGAGAACATACACACACGATTTAGCCCAGTTGATGACAACCAGTACTATCAGTGATTTACGTGGGGAAGCCAGGTACAGAAGAATATCATCAGCGTATAGAGATACACGGTCCTCATACTCAGGGGTCCAACGGAGACCACGAATAGAAGGATGCCACCGCAGCCACTCCGCCAGGGGCTCCAAGGCAAGCGCGAAAAGGAGCGGTGATAACGGGCAGCCCTGCCGCGTGCCCCTGCCCAGCTCGAACGGAGCCGACACTCTACCGTTCACAACCACCTGTGCCAGCGGTCTCGAGTACAACAATTTTACCCAACCGATGAATCCTGGGCCAAACCCAAACTTCGCGAGTGTCGCCCAAATATATGGCCACTCAAGTGTGTCAAACGCCATAGTGGCGTCCAAGGACGCCAAAATGGCCGGCTCCCGTATGAACGGGACACGTGCGAGCACCCCATGCAAGCGCCGCAGGTTAAGCGCAGTGTTGCGATGAGGGATAAAGCCGGACTGATCCTGGTGAATCAAGTCGCACACCACGCCAACCAGCCGAGTAGCCAACACCTTGGCGAGAATTTTGGGCTCCGCATTCAACAGCGAGATAGGCCTATAGGATGTGACCCGGTCCCGCGGCCTCGCCTCCTTATGAATAACCACAATAGTAGCCAGACGCTGGTCTAGCGGGAGGGAACCCGCCGAGTGGGCCGCGAGGAACATACCGGCTCCCTTCTTGGTGTTCTGGGATAACTCCTCGGTCGGATGTCCCTTTCCGGTGTCTTCTTCACAAGATTAGCTTCCACCTGCAACCGAACTCAGGCCTCGTCACGTCCTGTAGCTCCGAACTCTTCTGGTCTTCCGTTCTCGAGCCCTCCTCCGCAGGAGGGAGGTCGGCTATGAAGTCTTTTTCGGGGTCATCAGGACTTCTGATTGGTCCTTGTGACCCTGTCACATGGGACGGCCCGGAATCCCGGAAGCCGAGTCAATGAAAAGCTTCGTCTAGTTCACCTACAGTTACGTCTATGGGAGACTGGAAACAGAGTAGAGGAGAGACATAAGACCTACTCTACATTCTATGTCTCCTCTTTGGTGTCTTCCTCTTGTGCTCAAATCCCTTCAAGTCATCTCTTTGGATTAAGTACTTTCCCTTGATATAACATTTGTTCCGTTTAAGGAAGCCTTCTGGTGGCGATTACTTCAGCTTGTAGAGTTCTTTTATCATATACCCGCTTGTGCCATCTGCTCTTCTTGAGTTTTTTTCAGAACAGAGTGATATTAAAATATGTACTTTCTTTCCTTCCCAAGATTAACTCTTCTGTTCATACTTCTCAGGAGATAGTTTTATAGACATTCTTTCCTTCTCATTTCTCAGAGTAGGATTTGTTGCACTCCCATAATATCAAAAGAGTGTTGTTGCTTTATCTTGACTGATCTCATCCCTCTCTAGGTAATCTGACCCTTCGTTTGTGACGTAGGGTTCATCTAAGAGTAAGCAGGTGGATTAATTGTCCTAATTTGTTCAGGACAGGATAGTCCTTTTCCTGAAAGGATTCAAGGACAATCGGCAAGGGGTGTGTCTGCTACCTGGACAGATACTCCTGGGATTTCTTTGAAAGAAATATGCAGTTCTGGGACTTGGGCTTTTCACCATACTTTCATTTTGCTTCATCTTTTTCAGAGAATTCTAAATGATGAACAAAAATTTGTTTCAAGGTTCTTAATTCTTTAAGGCCATAAGCTTGTTTCTCATGATAATTATGTTTTGATTTCGATTCTATTGTTTGAATCCCCACGTACGAATAAAAATATTGTTTTTGCATTAGGTGACTGCTATTTACTTATTTATATTGTCAAAGGCCTACAAATAACGACGAGGGACATAGAAGTAATAACCTGATTGCATACCGATAATCTTCATTACTCTTAGTCCTATTCATCAGTCATGGTGTCCTTCTCCCCCTTTCTCACTTATAAGGCCTGCAACAGGGCTTAATAATGACGGGAGGATGTTGGGATTTCTATCATGGTCCTTAGCCTGGGGTGGGTGTGCTAACATTTTCAGCACTCCTGGGGCCGTACTATGGAAAGTGCCCTGAGCGCACACAGGGCATGTGCGCCCACTTTGGGCGCCCCCGGGTCACTTTGGTATTACAGAAAGGGCTGCAGATGCTTGTGCTTCCCTTTCTGTAATACAGATAGCAGTTGTGCACATATAGCGCCAGTGCTATCACCAGAAGGTATTCCCTCATTTGCATGGGGGCGTGGCCCTAGCAAACTGGGGAGTCCCTTTGCATCTGCACCCGCCCCGAATTATAGACACCGGCGCTGAGGCAAAGAAGCTGTCAGGGAGCACACTGACAGTGTGCCCCCTAAAATGTAGCACACTGTCAATGCGTCCTGTGATGGCAGTCCTCTGGAGGGGGGAAAGAGGGTCCTATGGACCCCCCAGACATCCCCTTTGTAGGCAGGTGTGGTCACTTACTACACCTGCCTGCAGGGAGATCTCTCTCCCCTCTTAAAAGTGCAGGCACGTTGCCACCTGCACAGTGAAACACGGAGCGGCTGCTTAATGCCGCTTTGTATTTCATTTGAATGCGCTGCCACCCAAGGCAGCACAACTTTGCGGCTTCCCTGTGGCAGCGCATGCTTGTTCACAGCATACCTGGTTAAGGTGCGCCGTGGCGCAAACAGGGAAAGTGCACCATATGTGTAATAGGGCCCC
This sequence comes from Triturus cristatus, assembly GCF_964204655.1. Classification (NCBI taxonomy): domain Eukaryota; kingdom Metazoa; phylum Chordata; class Amphibia; order Caudata; family Salamandridae; genus Triturus; species Triturus cristatus. The sequence continues at coordinate 128,619,129 of NC_140581.1, read as the reverse complement.
TGGCTTTGCCTGTCTCCGAGTTGATGTTCACCTCACAGGTAATGACTGGAACTAGTAAGACTAAGAGTATTGAAGATTAACTGTAAGCAATCGGGTCCTTTTGGACTTTTTTTTATAATAAATACCCCAATGTATAATATTTTCATTAGGAGCATGGCATACTGCACATGCCGCATATTAATGCACCGTGTCGTCTATGTAGCATTTGCTGATTTGTCTACCTTTAGAAAGGGATATTTTAAACATGACTAAATCAAATTAATACTTCCGTTATTATTTCTCAATTAATAATAACATTTAGGAAAGAGGGGACGAAATCACTTGTATGTTTGTAACGTTTATTTTATTTTATCACATTGGAAACATTCAAATCAATTTCATCATACAGATCTATCCATCATAATCAACATAACTTGCAAAATTTACGTTTGACTGCAGTTTGTACAAAATATTTCAGTCTTGCATCATCATTATATCACATATCACATCTAACATGTCATTCTTTTCATGAGACGCCTTCCTACCCGCACCTATCATACCTAGTCACTCACACTTTACTCATTCATCATAGAGATTTGAGCATGCCATGGCAATAACATGTATTCTATGTATTGATTGTGCTATTAATATTATTAAGTTCTCCTCTCATTGATAGCCACTTCTTGTCCCCGTATCTTACACTCCATAGAATCTATGAAAGAATTTTACTTTGTGGTTCTAATTTTGTAGTTTGGTTTAGCTTTTCTATGCATAAAAACAGCGCGGGTGTAAATTAAGAATTGCTTCAGGGGCCATTATCTATTGCTGACGTCACCAACATGCGACAGGTGCGTTGTGTTTATTTTTCAGAAACGTCCCCAGGGGTGACGGAAGTAAACTTCGTAGACAAGCCTGCTGCAGAACGTCACAAGATCATCTCGTGGGAGCAGGTGGGTTTTGTCCATTTTAAGTTCTTGGTGCAGCACATCACTTGCCCTGTGCCTGGAAGCTTGCCATGATCTAGAAAAAACATTGGAAAACAAGCCATTAAAAACATAGAAATAATGAATTGTAGCATTTATATTACTTTTAAATGTGACAAGCTAGCATGATTTGGATAGCGCCAAGATTTAAACCCTGTAGGATTTTGTATTTCCGTGTGGTATGAGCATAAATGTCTTATAGGGGCAGCCAGAGGTAGCAGCTGCACTTCCTTGCTCTGCTTTTTAAACTACTGCTCCCAGAGGGCGTAAAGGCTGCAGGATGAAGAGGAGGAAGTAAAGAGGACCCTGTTTATTTTCCATTCCTCTAACCTATCAGCAGCAAATAGGAGCCAGTTGAACGCAACAAGGGACATGGGATTATGCATCAATTACTAACCGGTAATTGCATTACTCCGAGTCCTACTCCCTCACTTCCATTCATTACATATACGAGGCATCCGTGCCTCACCAGACACCCATACCACATGACCTTAAACGTGGAGCGTATAACGCCCCAGCCCCTCCAACCTCCTGTAATACCACATAATCTGAAGCCATACCAAAAGGTTGGCCTGGACTACCAGGGAGGGAGGGAGGGATGTAATGAATGGAAGCAAGGGAGTAGGACTCCAAGTAATGAAATTACTAGTAAGTAATTGATGCATTACCTCCTCGTCCCTGACTGTTCCCTTCATTACATATACGAGATGTACAAAGCCAAACAGGACAACTAAAATAAGTATGCACAAAAACAGGTTTATTACACAAACACAGTCAACCAGAAAGCACCGTTATTCAGGAACCATAGGGGAAAGAACCTTGGAACCAAAAGCCTCAGCACGGTCAACCTTCTAGCCAATCCTGTAATGAGAGGCAAAGGTCAGCGGTGAAGCCCAGGTGGCAGCATGGCAAATCTCGGAAATGGACACCCCTTGGACAAGACGCCGCCACGGATCAAGTGGAATAATCCTGAACCCCCAAGGGGAAAGTCGTCCAGCAGCCTTGTAAGCCAGAGAAATCAAATACCGAACTTAACGACTCAAAGAAGAAGTGGAAGGGGGCAAACACCGATTCACAGACCCAAAATTCACAAACACGGAATCACAAAGACGAAAAGCAGCAGCCCGCGCCAAATAGATCAGGAGAGCCTTCCTCACATCCAACGAGTGCAGCCGCACCTCAGATTCTGAGGAGGGGGTATTAAAAAAGAAAGGGAGGATCAATTCCTGATCCCGATGAAACTGAGAATCCACCTTAGGATGAAAGGAAAGGACCAGCTGCAAAATGATCCTTCCCTCAAAAACCCTACAAAAAGGATATTTGGAAGACAGAGCACCCAGTTCACTCAGGCGGCGAGCAGAGGAAATACTCACCAAAAAGAATGTCTTAAAGGACAAGAGACGTAAGTCCACAGAGACCAGAGGCTCAAAAGGAGGCGACATCAAAGCCTTCAACACCAACGACAGATCCCAAGAAGGAAAGTGCTGCAGAGGGGCAGGGAGAATATTATGCAACCCCTTGAAAAGGTGCCCAATCAAACCATCAGGATTCGAGAGATTGTCCCAAGAACTCCGGGAAAGCCTTAATTGCAGCCCACTGTAGATGAAGGGAGGAAACCTTTAAACCCAACGCCGCCCCATCCTTGAGAAACAACATCACCTCAAACAAAGAAGCGGAAGCTGGGTCCAAACCCTTATCACAACACCCTGTACTGAAAGAACGCCAGTGTCTTAGGTAAGATTTGTTGGTAGAAGAGCACCTAGCAGCCAGCAGAGTTGAGGTCAAACTAGCCGAAACCCCCTTACGTAGCAGACCTAAGCATTCAACCTCCAGGCCGCCAAGCGCATCCGGGACAGAACATCCTGCTACAACACAGGGAATAACAAAGGGGACGGAGTCGGAGGTAGTAACCACTCCACCTCCGACCCCATCTCCACCAATAGAGGAAGCCAGGAGGCACGAGGCCAAGCCGGAGCAACCAGAATCACAGGCGCCCTCAAGGACTGGACCCGCAGAAGGAACCGGAGAAGAAGGGGAAAAGGAGGAAAAGCATACAGAAGACTGCGAGGCCAAGAGCAGGAGAGAGTGTCCACCGCCCAAGCTGAACTCTCCCGACTGCGAGAGAAAAGCCTGGTCACCTAGGCATTGCCCACACTTGCAAAAAGGTCCACCACCGGAACACCCAAGTGCACTTACAGTTTCACAAACAACTCCTGACGGTGGCAAAAATCTACTGAGGACGGGGTGGCCCTGCTGAGAACATCCGCCAGGGAATTGGACACCCCTGAATATGAATCGCTGAGAGTGGGATTCCGCCCAACTGAACAACTTTGCCACCACCAGAGACGAGGACCTGTTCTCAACCCCCCCACGCCGCCTGTTCACAGAAGCCCTGGCCGTGATGTTGTCCATCCTGAACAACCAAACCCTGCAGAAACCGGGAGAAAGCCCTCAGAGCCAAACGGACAGCATCCAACTCCCTTCAATTCAAAGACTTCCCGCTCTGTGAAACGGACCAGAAGCCCCTGGTCCGATGATCCCCCAACCAAGAGGCCCCCCCACCCTGAGAGGCTGGCATCCGTGGTGACCACCAAAGCTGCCGGAGGAGAGCGAGAGACCCCCGTAGAAGGTGACCCCGAACTAGCCACCAACCCAGATCCTCCCTGATCTGAGGGGACACCGGAATCGGAGAAGAGAGGAGAAGACAATGGGGAGACCAATGCGGCAGAATGTGAACCATCAGTTTGTGCAAATAAAACCGGGCCCTTGGAACCAGAAATCTAGTGGCTGCCAGATCCCCTTGGACATGGAGCCAACGAGCCGCCACCTGGACCTGGTTTGACAGAATAGACCGAATGTGAGAATGGATTTTGGACACTTGAACCTTGGGCAGTGTGACCACCCCCAAATCTGTATGAAATCTTGCCCCAATAATGAGACGATCTTGGGATAACGGGTCTACTCCTGTTTTTGTTTTCCTTGGGATGGAACAAGGCATAATTTTCCCACATTGATCAGAAAACCGTGTCTCCTCAAAATGTCCAGAACCACCCCTGTGAGACTGAGAGCCAACCGAATCAAGGGAGTGTGAACCAACCAGTCATCCAAGTAGGGATGGAGGAAAATCCCCTGATTGTGACTCAAGGCCACCATCGGAGCAAAAAGCTTGGTGAAGACCCGGGGAGTGGACTTCAGCCCGATTGGCAATACTGCAAACTGGAAGTGACAGTCGCCTATTGCAAAACGCAGAAACCTCTGATGCTATCGATCCATGGGAACATGCAGATAAGCGTCTTGAAGATAGATTGAAGTCAGGAAGTCCTGGATCCCCGCCAACGGAATTGTGACTGTAAAGTCATATTCTTGAATGCCTAGCAGGCTGAGAACGAAGGCAACACCTCCAAGAAGTCCAAAAGAACCTACGAATGGTAGAAGAAGACCGCAACACCGCAAATGGCCAGCGCGTGGTACGCGCGTCTCATCAGGTGAGACACAGAAAAAATAGTAGATTGAGGGGGGTGGGCGTTATATGCTCCACGTTTAAGGTCACGTGGTATGGGTGTCTGGTGAGGCAGAGATGCCTCATATGTAATGAAGGGTAGCGAGAGAGGGACGAGGAGGTAATGGTTAAGAATACAACATTTATTTCATTTACATAATACTTACATCTGAACCCTACAACAATCCTTCTCCAAATTAAAAACCAGTATTGACTCCCTATTCAATTAATTTTCCTTCCCATTTTCGTATTTATGTTTGATGTTACGAGAATAATGATTTTGTCAATACAAGTTTTTAATTTGGCAAAGGATTGCTGTAGGGTTCAGAAGTGTTAAAGCTGTATATGTATATTAGCCACAGTCCCAAGCCAGTTGTTTATCAAACCATAATAGTTTCCATATCATTATTACGATAGGAATTGCATGGTGTCTCGGTACTAGGAAACTTTATCAAGCGTTCCCGGTGAGGTTAAAGAACACAACAAGGGGTCCACTCTCTAATGTCGGACATTCTCAGAGGATGTTGGGTGTCACCCCCTTGCATTCTGGTATATCAACATCTGTGGGTGTCATATAGCCCAATGTACTATTAGTTCAACAATATGGTCACTAAAAGGGGGGGGTCGATATAAAGGCATTATTGGACACAGTAATGTGTTATTTGTGTTTGTCACATAGCCTGACTAATAGGTAAGCATGTCGCAACAAATACAGGATTGAAAAACAAAGGCTACAGGAGATAGAATTGAAGGAGCTGCTTAAACCTTCAATCAATCAGGGGGTTTAAAGCGCGGTACTCACCCGTGAGGGTCTCAAGGCGCTGGAGGGAGCGGGGGAGTTCAGCTCCGGTTCAGCCGAAGATCCAGGTCTAGAGGCTCTTCTAGAAGGTGTGCAGAGTAGGGGAGCATCTGATGTTGACTGGGAGTTCGTTCCAGGTTTTGGCTGTAGTGTAGGAGAAGGCTAATCCTTCTGTTCTGGTTCTGCGGATGAGTGGGGTTTTTAATAGGGCAAGGTTGGCGGAGGGTAAGTTTCTTTTGGGTGTGTGGAAGGAGATTCTATCGTTGAGGTATTTGGGTCCGATGTTGTGGAGGGATTTGCAGGCGTGTGTGAGTAGCTTGAAGGTTACTCACTTCTCGACAGGGAGCCAGTGGAGGTCTCTCGGGTATTGGGTGATGTGCTCATGTCAGGGGATGCCGAGGAGCGTGGGACTGAGGGATGATCCTTGTGGTACTCTGCAGTTGATATCTGTGGGTTCAGAGAAGAAAGGCGGGAGTCTGATCCTTTGGGTTCTGCCGACGAGGAACGTGCGGAGCCAGTCGAGGGTTATTCCCTGTATTCCGGCATCGTGGAGTCTGGCTGCGAGAGTGCGGTGGGATTAGTTAATTCTGGCAAGGCTGGAAGCAAATCTGGGATGCCTTCTCGCAGAGAAAGATATGGTATAACTGCAAATGAGCAAGAAATTGGGACATTTTGTAAAGACATGTTTGGGTGGGCACTATAAATAAAATCATTCTAGACTCATCCTGTGTCACTCGTTCCGTATGATAAATGGCTGTGTCGGCAGTCACTACAGAGATTGGTGCTTCTAAATATTTCTTGAGTGCAGACTGACTCCTGTGACCACTTATTGTGTGGTTCACATAGGAATTGCAAACCTCCGCTTGTACCATTTATTCTTAACCTGGTGGTATTGATTTCACGCTTTCTTCAATAAGAACATATTTCCTGGTTGACTCGGGAAGCGCACCGGCAGCTTTTGCAGTGCATGTGAAAGTAACAGACAGCGGTAGCACGGGTGAGATTGCCTACGCTGTGGAAATGGATACATGTGGGACAGTATGTCCAAATCTAGTATGATTCAAAAAAACTGTTCATGGGATTTTGTCACCATTATAGTATGTGGGACTACTTCAAAGGGTGATTTCTTAAATACAAGCAAAACGTTTTATGATGCTCGTGAGGATGTCGGAAAAGGCACTCTAGAGGACCAGCTGAGACTGGCACTTAAAGGAAATCTTGAAGAAAACTGGACACGACCAGTGCTTTAGCAGAAGTGACTGCTACCGTTGCCCGAGACACCAAACAATGATTGAAGGAAATACTTGAGCCAAAGCTACAAAAAGATTTATATTTCCAAAGCTTTTCTACAGTCGTCCACTCATACGAGACTTTACCACCAGCTTCTTCGCTCCAAGAAAATGCTATTTAATGAAAATTCTGATGAAAAGCAGCCTTCTAAGATCACGTTTGGAACTCGATTGTGAACATGAAAGTGAGTCTTACCACCATGCACATCACCAGGAAGTCCTGCTTTATTGGTGAAAGATGTGTAACAAAAATCAGATTACACAACATACATATCCAATAACGTACATCTTCTAGCTGTGTCCGCATACAAGTTCCCATATGTGTTTACCGAGGCGCCACCTGAAACCCCAAATGCGTTTATTATGCCAACTTCTCTTGACACGAGCGGCACGAAGTCACCCTGTACACTACGAAAAGCATAGTTTGTCTTTTCTTGAAACTATCGTTTGGATTTCTTATCGATGCCACTGTCTCCTCTGAAGACGTCCTCGATGGGTCTAATGCGCATCTCAGAATAGTTCGGGCTGTCTTTTTTTAATTTTTGATACGTGGATTAGGGAATCTCTTCTCCGTGCGAATGTGACAATGTGAATTGGTTCCCGCACAACACCACTAGGACTAGAATTACATAGATTTTTACAGTGCTAGGTTTTCATATTTCATTATCAACCTCCCAAGGATGAAAAGCTGAGTAGGTCTTGCTGGGATTTCAACCTGCCACTTGCGGATTTGCCGTTCACTTCTGGTATGCCAGTAAATGCTTTACAGTGGCGAACAGAGGAAAGGGGCAAAACTCCACGCAGTTGCAAATTAACTGGTAATGCATGCCTTGCGGACTCTAAAGAAACTGTCAGTCCTACTCCCGCCACCTGACTCGCGATATTCGGAGTAACTCCCATCACGTCTTGAATAATGCTACAGGAATTCTATACTTGTAAAGTCCCATTAGTCACGCATATTTTACGAAATGAAGATCACCCCAAGCCCTTTCTTTAAATAGAAATTAATCTAAATACATACAAAAAAATTACAAAGCTACTTCAACTTGAACAGTGCTGTTTGTTCAAATATTGAAGCCTCGAAGATATGTAATTTTAATTTTTGGACCGCTGTCCCCATAACCCTTCTTAACGATGACGTGTTGAAGCTCTTCATACCAGCTCCACACCTAATGTATCTTGTGTATGAGGCAGTGCTTGAAATGGAAAAATAGAAGTGCAGGTACTCTGTACTAGAGTACCTGCTTGTGTAAGTGCTGGTACTCTCCAATTAAAACTATTACGGCGCTCTTGGGAAGTGCCGGTACTCTCCCTCTCAAAATAAAAAAAGTGTTGGTACTCCGTACCGGACAATTTAAAGCACTGGTCGGCCGGACTGGGAACCAAAACCGGCCCTGGCAAAGTGCCCGCCCACCCCCCTCCCGCGGGGGTTGGGGGTGCCGCCGAGCTCTTGCCAGGGCCGGTTTTCGGCCGATTTTGTTGCAGGGCCGATTTTGCAGCTATGCTGCAAAAACGGCCCTGTAACAAAAACGGCCCCCAGGGGCCGAAAACCGGCCCCCACCCGTGCGGCGCACCGGGGGCATTGCCCGGTGCCCGCTACGGCCAGTCCGGCGGGACATATGCGAGGTGTGTGATTCTTTTAGCAAAGGGCACCCGGCGAATAGATAAATAAATCATTTACCAAGTGAAAACTGGATACGTTTGATTCTATGTAGTTATGGTCACTAGATGGCAGTATTGTACAGTAAATGGCAATTACTGTGTTTTCATACTAAAGCCGCAGCACAGATCAAAAGATGTGATCCGCTTGGCTACCACCATCTCTACAATGATGAAGCAGTCATTTTAGGACTTGGGGACTCTGTCCCTTTGCCTGCAAAAGGTTAAACAACCTATAGGGGAAGGGTATGGATACCATTCCCACCCCCAGGGCTCGTGAAAGAAAATATATATATATATATATATATATATATATATATATATATATATATATATATATATATATATATATATATCTCAAAACAATACCCTTGCAGGCATAGAGTGACGCATAAATAATGCAAAAAAGAAGCAGAGAACTCTGGTTTGTTCCCAAGTTTAGGTGGAAGGCAGCTTCTGTATAGAGCACCCTCAACTCCAGCGACACTCTAAATGTGCTCACCTCTAATGTATGCTTTTCTATCATATTTTTTAAGCATAGGATTAGCACAGTGCTCTCCACGCCGAGATAGAAAGGGACAAACTCTTTTGCATTTCTACTGCAAAGTCTTTAAGCATAGGATTAGCACAGTGGTATCCATACCGAGCTGCAAAATGACAAAAGCCATTTACCACTCTAGGCTCAGTATTACAGCTTTGGATTGGTAAAATACCACACAAGCCAACCTGAAATGAATAAAAGCAACTCCTGACACGTTTTTTTCCCTAACCCTTGTTAGGGCCTCTGGTTCAGATACATCAATCGTCACCTTCCACAAAGCCCTATTTTAATCATAAGTCATTGGTAACAAACTTGACTACAAGTGCACAAGCTATGCCATCGACCTTTTACCTGTGAAGGAAAAAGGTCATGTTAGTCAAATACAGACAGTAACCAACTACATTTACTCCACCTGTCTTCATCCTTCTCCTCTCCCCTGTCACCGGCCGGTTTCTGGGCATGGGGAAAAAGGACAAAAAAAAAGGTTAGTGGCCTCTTCTGGCCCCCCTCAGGTAAGGGGAGGGGGACTGCTTGCATCCTCAGCTGTCGTCGTCTTCGTTGCCCGTGCCTTCCATGGCACCCCTTTGGGTCCTCAGGTTTCGTCATCGCTGTCTTCATCTGATCCGTCCAGTGCTGCGTAGTCGCGCAGGAGGCTGTGGATCACCTTTTGGCACACCATGGTCAATGTCTCCTTCCCTACTATCAGGCGGTTTCTGGAAGATAGAAGAACATCTATAAAACAGCACAGAAGCCTCCAGCAGTTCTGGAGGTCACTCAGTGGGTGTGTTGGGAACAAACTATCCATCACAGAGTATGCAGTGATGCAGGGCGTAGGTATCTAGGCCGTAAGCTCTGTGCTTAGGGCCTTCAGCAGGTCCTGTGCGTACAAGCACTCCCAGAAGAGATGGTATGTCGTCTCGTCCGCGGTGCACCCACCCTCTCGGGCAGGACTTGTATCGGTTGAGTCCTCTTGCGTGTATGAAGGCTCTCACGAGAAGTCCTCCTTGGATGGTCATCCAGGCGATGTCTTTGTGCTGGTTGATCAGACTCTTGGATACGACGTTTCCCCACGCGTGGCAGAGGGGAGGGCGCAGATCGGTTAGCTGATGTCCTTTTCTTGTATCTGGCATTGGACAAGGTTCGGGGTCCATGTGGCGGGGGCGGCAGCCTCTAGCCCAAACTCCTTCACGATGTTCTCCATTTCTTTGTAGAACCACAAGGTCTCCCAGTTGTACGGGACGGTGCTCACCCACTCTGCCCCTCCGAGGCGCCTCCACATTGGCAACAGGAAGAATCGTGCCACCAGTAAGCCGAAGTGGCTCTCGTCTTTGGTCCTCAGGGTGCTCCTCGCGCAGTGGTACACAAAGATTCCCCTATGCTGACTCTGAGTACATTCCCCCCTCAAAGAATACCGCTAATTCAGATGTTTCTGACGGTGATGCATTAATAACAAGTGGTTTAAGTGGGGGTAGTTTTAAATCCAGACAAAGGGGGAGAGGTAGGAATAGGCAACAGTACCAGCAGCAACCCTGCCCTCCTTTTATCTACACCCGTGGTCGTTTTCCTAATCAATTTCAGCATCCCTAATACCCTATGATGGGCTGGAATCTAGCCTTCATGCAGTTTCCACCTTTCCCACCGAATGCTTATAGACCTTTTTTTTAGAGAGAGGCAGGAGGGGAAGTGAAAGAAGAAGAGGCCCGAACCAGGTTCAATGGGAACAGGAGGACCCCGTGGGGAACAACACTCGCAGCAAATCCAAGGACCAGATAGCGGGGACAAGCAACCAGAGGCTCCGATTGCCAACTTATCTAAATTGAATCTCACTCTGATTGAAATTATGGTGCTTGAGAAGGGCCTGGGTTTTGTACTCATGGCTCGTTGGGATAAATTTGCCTGCATTGCGAATTATCAGACTTTTTTTTAGAAAACTGCGTCTCAAAGCCTACTTTGAGAAGACCGCCTTTTCGAACGATCCCAGTTCTACAGGAGATACTGCTTTAAGGATTAAGTCAACCTTCAGTTCCCCTCCACACTCTGTTCCTGTTGAAATATTAACTTTTGAACAGGCGGTGTTTAATGACATTGAGAGGTTTGAAGACAGTGGCACCTTCAAGAATCTGAGTGCGGTCGAATTTCAAGCTCTTCAGACCCTTCAGTCTAACACTACTGTGGTCATAAAGCTGGCAGATAAAGGAGGGGGTCTAGTTATACTAGATAAAGGTCAAGAAATGCAGACGCCTCCTGAACGATCCAAAGAACTATGTCCCCTTAACTAGTGATTCCTCACCGTCAGTCAGAACCATGATTGCAAGTTTGGTTAACTGCACTGAAGTAAATGGACACCTCTCCAAACAGGAAGTCGACTTTTTAACCACTGGGGAAGGTATCGTCCAATACTTTTATACCTTACCTAAAACACAAAAGAACAGAATGCCCCCACCTAGACGTCCCATCGTTTCAGGGATTGGTTCACTTTTGAAGCCTTTATCGCGTTTTTGCGACTTTTTTCTCAAACCTCTGGTACAAATACGTCCACCTACCTCAAGGACACCAAGAGCCTTCTGGCTCTCTTACAAGATCTGGTGGTGGATGAAGACTACTATTCTGGTTTCATTAAACATTGAGAGTCTCTATACCAGTGTCCCTCGGGATGACACCATCAGGATACTAGATAAGGCACTGGAAGAGGCTGTCTGGGTTTACAATACCCCAAGCAGTTTATCATCGAATGCGCCAATTTGGCGCTCAAGAATTTTTTTTTTTTTTTAATATGAGGGCAATCTGTTCCTCCAGATGACAGGGACTTCTGTGGGCAGTACATTCGCCCCGAGCGTAGCCGGACTTTATGTATTTGATTTAGAACAGGAATACATCCTGTCGGCTGTCAATCCTTTTTTATCTAGTATATCTTTTTGGAAAAGGTATATTGATGATATCCTTGTCATCTGGCAAGGATCGGAACAGACCCTGATGGCTTTCCTTGAATGGATTAATACCTGTGATCCAAACTTGAAATTCACATACACCACTGACGGGGAGGGAGATGGACTTTTTGGATGTGACCATTCTGAAGAAGGATGGTGGTCTCACTACCAAGACGTATTATAAGCCGACTGCCAAGAACAACCTTCTGGAATTCACTAGTTTTCAGCCTAGACCACTGCGTGAAAACCTCCCTTATGGGCAATATCTCCGCATTCGTAGAAATTGTAGTAGAGTTGATGATTTCCATGTACAGTCAGCTGGGTTGACCACCAAACTCCGTAATCGTGGCTATCCCAAAAAAATCTTGAAGAAAAGCTACAAACGGGCTAGAAATCAACACAGGGATGTACTGTTGGAGGATAACAAGAACAACATTAATGAAGTCCCTCTGACTTGTGTTACTACATACAGTGTAGCTTCCAATGCTTTAACGAGATCCATCAATAAGCACTGGAAAATACTGTTGGCGAACAATAGGGAATGGAACAAACCCCTTTTTTCTTTTAAGAGAGCGAGAAACTTGAGAGATTCCATCATGAACACTCGCCCAAAGAGACTGACTGCGAACACTATTCCATCTGTACTAAATGCTTGGGACTTACCCAACACAATAGGCCATTTTCCATGCACTGATTGTAGTGTTTGCCACCTGACCTCCATGACAAAAACTTTAGATTTAGACCCAAACAAGACATGGACGCAGAGATTGCATACAAATTGCAACTCTAGTAACGTGATCTACTTGATCACATGCCCATGCGGCTTGCGCTACTTGGGAATGACAACTAGGAAGATTAAACAGCGCATATGTGAACAAAGGAGCACCATCCGGTGCAAGAAAAGTATCACCAAGATGACAGAGCACTTCCTTCAGATGACTCCTACAACAAATGATTTACATTGGACGGTCATTGAACAAATAAAACAAGCGGCAACACCCAAAGAGTTCTGTTTGAGAAAGAGCAGCGTTGGGTCTACTGCCTCTCTACACATAGACGTGGCCTTAATGATAAATGATAACATCCCCTGGGGTTCTGTATTAAAACGATGAATGTGGGGGGAGCTGATTATTCCATTCCAATCAGTCCCCTCTCTCGGTGACAGTGATTTCCCAATAACAATCTAGTCACCTTGTGATTTAAGTGGGATTTCCAATTCCTCAAACAGTGTATGAACTGTTTTACTGTGCCAATTCTCAATACCCCACAAGCTATGGAAGTGGTAGAGATCGAAGATACACCAGGGTCACCTGTTGTAGGACCAGTCCCTATTTTCAACTATAGGTAAAACGATGTGGCACATCATTGTCCCCATTTTTCTAGGCTTTGTAAGACAGATGGGTAGTTATCTGCACCATACCATGGGAGATTTTCAAAGTGACTCACCGTCTAAACTTGGGTGTCTGAATTTATTAGAATGCACAGAAACGTTTTGTAATAAACATTTTCCTTAATATACAATCTGCTTCTCATATATTGACAATGTCTGTGGCCATGGTCGTGTAGGCGGCATGTATACTTGTGTGCTCGGTCCCATCCGGACACAAAGATTTCTTTTGTCAACTACCAGCCGTGGCGACACTGCGGTTAGCAGTTCAGATTTTTCAACACTTGCCGAGGGCGCAGACAAGAACGCCGTGATGTAATCTACCTGGCGCCACAAGTTCCGCGTCCTCGTTGTGGTGAACGTTGCTTCTTAAGCAACCAGGAACAGGACCGAGGTTTCTTCTGGATCCTGTTGTTGGGCTTAGTCTGGTGCCACACGGGCGTTTGACTTTGGAGTAGTAAGTACTTGGGGGAATAGAGGCGATGTTTTGGTTAATTCTCAAGCTTGTGCCTTATCCCTAATATACTATCACTTCCTATTTTAATGTGTGACTATAAGCCACCGCCCCCTACTAGGAGCCATGGCATGAGTTCTTTCCACGCAGCGTGTAAGCTCAGCTGCTCTCCATCGACCGTCCCCCTTTTTTCGCACTTTTGATTCAGATGCCACTAATCACACATTTACGTGTGTTTATTTTAATAGTCATGTTCAATTTTGTTACATTTACGCGATAAGACACTATTATACTAAAATTAGCTGTTTTTCTAATAGATTAGTAAGATATATGCGTTCCAAATAACTATTTGTACGTATTATTGAGCACCATAAACCACAGGATAGCAAGCTAATTCCTATGGCTATATGGTGTAGAGCACTTAATAGCGGCATGAAGAGTGTCACTCGAACTACAGTTTATTTAATTTGTTGTCTAGATGTACTCTGTGTTGGCAAATTTGTCTCTGTGTTTTCTTTTTCAGAGTAACAATGCTTTCAGCAATTCTGAAGGTGGTCTGGTAACTGCGGTCATTTTCACACCACAGGTTAGGGTGCACCTTAGCGAGTGCATACTGCTGTGGCACAAGGTCCTGAAGAAAGCCTCGCTACTGGCATTTTAGAGGCTGAAACATGTAGACCATTCTACCTACCATGTAGTGATGTGACTGGCCAATCAACCCGGTCTGGCATCCACCTCACTTTTTAACCTTGTCTTACCACTCCACTAATTAAAGTCTTTAGGATTGGTAAAGACAATTTTAGCTTATCACATTTTCACATCTTGCACTGTCCCTATCCTCAAAAAATCCACTCCGCTGTAACCAGGCATTGAAGCACACCAGAGAGGCACTCGTTCTCTCTGGTGGGAACCCAATGATGAAGCATGTCACCAACTAGGTTGGTGAGGGAGGGTTCTTTTTTACAAATAAGAGTGACCTTTTCTGACGTTTTGCCATTTACTCAGGCCCCACTCTTTTGTTGTTTTTGTACACGAAGATTCCCCTCAGGATGTTGGCGATGTCTGGCACTCCCTTGCCTCCCTTGTCGTGGGTCTTGAACATCAACCCCCTCTTCACCCTCTCCATCTGTGAGCTCCAGGTGAAGTAGAAGATCATTCTCATGATGGCCCTGGCCGTGCGGGACTGCAAAGACCACACTTGGGCGAGGTACTGGAGCACTGGCAGGGTCTCGTTCTGCAGGACTAGAGACTTCCCTTCGATCGTCAGCTTCCGGAGGCTCCAGAGTTCCAGCTTCTCCCTTCTCATCGCCAGTCTTATTTCTCGTGTCTTTTCCGCTGCACGTTCTCTGCCAAACTAGACTCTCAGGATCTTCAGAAAGTTCTGCTTGATGAGGAATGGCTGTGGGTCTCAGGTGGGGGTTCAGTGTCTGAAGAGTATAGGGTTTTTGACTTGGCGCTGTTGTTCTTCGCTCCTGACTCTTTTCCAAACTCGATACAAGTCCTCTTCAGTTCTCTCACAGATGGTCCGTCCGCGCAGAAGACAGAGATGTTGTCCATATAGAGGGAACACTTCACTTAGCCCTTTCTGTTGCTTCCTGGGGCTATCACTCCTCTGATGTTCCTGTTCTGTCTGATGCGTTCGGCGAGGAGTTCAATCACGCAGATGAACAGAAGAGAGAGCGGACAGCCTTGCCTGGCGCCTGACAGGACAGGGAATGGGTAGGTTTTCCAGCCGTTAACCAACACCGTGCTAGATATATCTCTATACATTGTGGTCACCACGTCACAAAAATCCCCCAGCCTCAGTGCTCTGAGTGTCCGGTCCATGAACTCATGGGAAACGCGGTCGAGCACCTTTTCCTGATCCAGGCTGACCAAGGCCGTCGGAACCTTGCAGCTCTTGACGTACTCGATCGTGTCCCGGGCCAGGGCCAGGCTGTCCACAATTTGCCGACCCGGTATCCCACAAGACTGGTCTGGGTGGACTGTCTTCACTATTACCTTCTTTAAGCGGTTGGCCATTACTTTCGCAAGAATTTTGTAGTCCGCGTTGAGGAGAGAGATGGGCCTCTAGTTCTTGAGATCTTCTCTCTCTCCCTTCTTATTGTACAAAAGTGTTACCGTGCCCTCTTGCAGGGATTGCGGCATACTGCCCTTGCCCACCAGTTCCTTGTAGAGGTCCAGCAAGTCCGGCCCGATCAGGTCCCACAGTTTGACATAAAATTCCACTGGGAGTCCGTCATTTCCAGGCGTCTTGCCTCTCTTGGAGGTCGTAGCAGCCAAGTGCAGCTCTTCCAGGGTGAAGGGCACATTCAGGCCCTCTCTCTCTTCCAGACCCAGTGTCTTCGAGATGCCGTCCAGGAAACTAGCTGCCTAGGCTCTCTCTGATAACTTCGGTCACGTGTTTCGCTGTCATTACAGCTCTTCAGAGAAGTTTAGCTTTGTCTAGACAGTAGGGAGCACCCAGTATAAGTCAAAACAATACCCTTGCAGGCATAGAGTGACGCATAAATTAAGCAAAAAAGGAGCAGAAAACTCTGGGTAGTTTCCAAGTTTAGGTGGAAGGCAGCTCCTGGCTCTGACAGATGCCGGACGGGACCACCGTTGGCCAATGCTGTGGGGGTGCGTTGATGACTTTAAGCACGTCCGGGCGCGGAACAGACGTCATTCGGGACCAGGGATTCTGGGGGATGCTGAGGCAGGTTTGCAGGAAGTTACAAAACCTATAGGGGAAGGGTAGGGATAACATTCCCACCCGCCAGGGCTTGTGAGGAAAAAAAATAAAATAAATATTATAATATAATATAATCTACGGAGGATCAATGGATCGGCGGCGCCGATTTTAAAACATTTTGAAAAAAGGGGGGGAAGGGGTTCCCTTCACATCAGAATGTACCTACTACATACACTCTAGGATAGGTCTATTTCAATTAATTGAAAAATTAAAATTAGCGAAAGTCTATAAAATGGTGCATAGTCAATTGAAAATCAAATCGCATGAAACCAGTGCGAATACTTTATAGGCAGCCAACAATGAGGAAGAATTGTGTGATGTGTACTACCACAAATGACTGCTTGGATGATTTAAAGCTCAGAAGGCAGTTTTCAGAAAACTAAAGTAAAATGTTCACAGTACAGGTCAATAAAAAACTTACTGTGATTTAAGGACTGTGTGCTCAAACCGTATGAAAAAGGGGGCGATATAGTTGTATTTAGACAGCACTAAAATGCCCTTTATAGGCAGTGGAGCTACACACATGCAGCCAGTCAACTAAATTCAGAGGAGAGCTGGAGACCATTTTCTCAAAGGCCTCCATAAGGAATGTATAAGTTGTTTACTACAACAAATGGGAAAGACATTTCTTCTCCTGTTGCAGGCAGCCCTCTCCTGATTGTGAATAAAACAAGGCATTTTCAAGGGCAAAATCAACCATCTGCTGGTGGTGATCCCTGAGTGAACATGACTGCAGCTTCTGGAGCTTCCCACTCAAATATTTTGAAAGATATGACCCATTCCCACTCCAGAGACATGCTTTAATGGAAAAACCCTATCCCACGGCCCCTTTCATCACAAACTATCAGACTGTATCTTTTGCTCCCTATTGCCGAGCTCTTCCAGGCTGTAAGCTGCACCCTAGTCTGGTCCGGGTTACCCTACGCAGCATCATAGGACATTACCAGCCCCTAAACCGAATCGGCTCCAGACGAACTATGGAATTTTACTCCGGGTGTTTGTTTTACCCCAGATTCAAAAGATTTCCGCAAGGGCCAATCACAGGCAGTGTTGACCTGTATGGCCCAAAGGCTAGTCTTGATAGTTTCCTGCCCGGTGTGGCCTCTCTTTGAAGTACCAGTTACTGTCTGTCTGTCTGTCTCGTCAAAGGAGGATACACTGTCTGAATGACCGAAGTTCAGCCAGGAATCTAAATGCATTTTGTTAAGCATTGTAGCATGGTTTAGGCCAACAATATCTTTTTTTTGTTTTGTTTTATGGGGATTTAATATTGATTTATTCATCTTTGCACAACAAGCATCAATGAGCCAATCTCTTTCTAACAACTGTCTTTACTACCCCATCAGGAGAATATACCAGCCCAACCAATTGAAACACTGTTTTTCTTTTTTTAAATTATTTTTATTAACCATTAAAAACATGCTTCAGCAAAACATTACAGTATACATAGTATGTGGATTGGCATCTACAGATGCATATCAGTTTCAGCTATTTCAAGCCTCCCAGTGGCCCGCCTACCCAACCAACCTGACGTAAGGTACAACTAATTAACGTGTTCCCGAAAGTGCCTGTAACCCCCTGTTATACTGGGAATAGTCCCGGTCTGTAGTTCGCCCAGGCCCCCCCATATCTTTTCCCATTTGCGTGGGCATCCTCTGCTCTGATACACTGCCCGCTCTGCCCGTTGGCACCAGTCCAGATCATTTTCCCAGGACCCCACTGTCGGGGCTTTACTGCCGCCCCATGCTCGAGCGATGTTCCGCTTTGCCACCACTCCTGCCAGGGCAAGCCATGTTGTAGCCCATTTGGGCCACACTATTTCACCTGTCACCCCGAGCATATGCCATCTCGCCTCTACCGGGACCTGGTCCCCCACCACCATTGTCATCACCCAAGCCAATCCCTTCCAGAATCTCTGATTCTTGGGGCAAGCCCACAGTATGTGGAAAAATGTGCCCGTCTCACCGCATCTACTAGCACACTGTACCGATGCACAGCGACCCATGCAGTATTATACGGACCTCGAGACCTATGACCTGCGTAAAAGTCGGAGTTGAATCAACCTAAATCTCGCTCTTACAGCTATCTCTCTGGGGCTCTGCAGAGCCTCCCCCTAATCGTCATCCTCCAGGAGACCCACATCTGACTCCCATGCCGCCCGTAGGGGTTCCAGACAGTCAGGGGTATTATTGATTAGCTGTTTGTATGTGAGGGATATCGCCCTATCTATCATTGGACTGAGTAGGAGTCTATCCTCAAGTGGTGTGTACTCCAGTAGCGAATCCCCTTCCTTCAGGTGGCAATGAAGTGCATGTCTCAGCTGTAGGTATCTAAAGTGCTTGTTCGTTCCCAATTGAAACTCTATTTGCAGGCTATCACATTTAATAATGTTCCCCTTTTTCCAGATGTCTCCCTGGAGATCAATACCAATACTACTCCATCTATGGAAGCCCTTCAGACTCCTCACCTCACTTAAGAAATCTCCCTCCCAAAGTGGCGTTTGTTCGGTTAACCTGGCTTCCCACCCAATCATTTTAGTAGCCTTCCGCCATGCCGTAACTACGATCTGCGTATGAGTCGGAAGGGACGGGGTACTCTTTGTCCCCCGTAAAGAACAGATAAATAGCTAACCTTGCCCATAGCAAATCAATCAACCCTGTAGGCTGGTTCCTCGGTCGGCGAAAAGACCCACCCATTAATATTGACGAGCTGTGCTGCCCAATAATATTTTCTGATGTCCAGTACCGCTAGCCCCCCTTCATAGAGCCCTTTCTGTAATTTCTTCAGGGCAATCCTAGGACAACCTCCCTGCCCCTCCTTCCCCCCCCCATATCAGCGCTCACTGTACAGACTCAACCGCACTGAAGAAAGCTTCCGGGATCTGGAATGGGGTATTCTGTATTGCGCACAGAAGACGCGGAAGAGCCATCATTTTGAATAAGACGGCTATTCCAATGAGGGAGACCGGCAAGCACCACCAGTGGGCCACGTCCCCTTTCAACCTGTCCAACAGCATGTGTACATTTAACTGCATGAACTCGCCTTCCGTTTTGGTAATCCAGATGCCCAGGTATTTAAAGGACTCTTTCTGGACCAACTCCAAGCACGCCGACGTCCGAGCTAGAGGCTCCCCCACCAGAGTGAATACCAAGGGTTTATCCCAGTTTTTGCGGTTTCCAGAATAATGACCACAAGGCCGTATGATATGGATGAGCCTATGGAAGAACTGTCTAGGTGTATGGGCGTACAGCAGGATATCGTCCTCGTAGAGGGAGATAGGCTCTTCCCACATCAATGCCTCTCCCCATTGGATCCCCTAGTGACCCTATGTAGCCGAAAAGCTCTGGACACCGTCCCGTTAACCCTAACCCATACCATCGTGGCAGCATACAGAAGCCTAATCCTGGTTTGAAAACCCGGATAGAATCCAAACTTGGCAAGGAGGTAGACAATATTTAATATTCTCAAAACCGATTAAGACACTCCAATAATCTCTTCATACTGGTTCTGTATCCTGCAGATGTGGTTAAGATGGTGCATTCCAGGAGAGCGCTAGGTGGCGCTAGCCAAGATTGCCGCGCTGAGGTGAGGCTCTTGGATACTTGACCCCTCGCATCCGCCCTACATCCGTTGTGGCTGTCCCAGGTGTCCCCTGATGACCGCCGAGTGTTGAGGAGCTGCTGCCCTGTCCCCGGTGCGATTTTCGGCCGATTTGCTGCAGCGGGAGCCGAGATACACAGCCCGTGAGCTGCACCGGTAGCCGGGACGCGCCCAGCTGGTTCCGCGGACGGCAGTGTCACCTAAGCGAGCCCCCGGCGCGCCACGAGGGGCGAAGGCCGCGAGGCCACCAGAGGCCGGCCGGGGACCGGAGGACCTGCGGAGCGGAGCCTGGGCTGGTGCCGGGCCTTGGGTGAGCTGGGGGGGGGGGCGGCGGACGGTGAGCGCCCCCCGGTGGTGAGGCGGCCCTGTCCGGCGGGCGGATCGGCCCGAGCTGCGTGAGACTGCTTGAGGGGCTGGATCCGGCCTCGCCGCTACTGATGCCTGCTATCTCCTGGCACTGGGCCGACGCTACCTAAAGGGGGGCGGGCCCCCCCTGGATCCCTGCTGACCTGTCCTGGTGCCCTCCTCTCTGGTCGCCCCGGGTGTGGCGCGGCCCCCACGGACCCTGTGGACGTCTGCTGTGCCTGGAGCGGGGACGTTCCCTGGCGCCTCCGGTGCTGGCCCGCGAGGACGACGCTACCGGACCTCTCCTGCCCTGCACTACTAGCCGGGGGCCGCCGCCGGCCGGTAGATCCCCCCCCCCCCCCCCTGCCGCGCCTTGACTGTCCCCCCCGGCGCTGTGCCTGGTCCGTCGGAACCGGACCTTGAGTGGATACGGAGTCCCCTGGTGCCCTGGGCCTACGCGTTGGACATAGACGGAGGACCATCGCTGGCGCAGACCGTGGCGCGAGGCCCGCGGCATGGTGAGTGCGGTACGGCCCGGATCAGCCCGAGGGGGTGCGTGTCGAGTGGGCTCTGGGCCTTCCCTCGTTGGGGATCAGACGCGCCTTCGCCCTCTCCCTTCTCCTCGAATCCCCCCCATTTCTGGCCTGGTGCGGGGGGCGGCTCCGCTTGGCGGGTGGGGGCCGCCTGCCAGTCCGCTGCGCCCACCCCCGAGGCTGGCACGTGCTCCCTGGATCCAACATGGGCAAAGAAAAGGGCTCCAAACCACCGGCGGCGTCCCACAAGACGCGGATTGACCAATTCGCCAACTCTGACCCGCCTGGTGCGGGTGGAAGGGGGGCGCCGGCCCCGAACAAAGACTTGGCCGTCATCCTCCAGGCCATCGAGGCCTCTCGCACATCCTTGGAGGGGATGGTTGGGGAGGTGAAGGTCGATGTTGCGCTCCTGCGGCAGGACCTCCGCAACGCCACGGCTCGCATAACCGAAACGGAATCCCGGATCTCTACGGCGGAAGATGACATTCGCTTGCTACAGGACCAGGTCCGGGAGCTCACAACCCACTCCAAGGAACTGCACAGGCGGGCAGAAGACGCCGAAAATGGCGCCCGTCGCAATAACCTTCGCCTGGTGGGCTTTCCGGAGTGGGTCGAGTCCGGCCGAGCTGATGACTTCCTCGAAACATGGTTCAAGTCCTGGATGCCGGCGGCCGGTCTGTCGACCTGGTTTGTGGTGGAGCGGGCGCACCGGTCGCTGGCAGCCAAACCTCCGGTGGGAGCCCCCCCGCGCCCCTTCATTCTTAGGATCCTCAACTTTCGGGACAGAGAGGCTATCCTGCGGGAGGCGCGGGTGAGTGGCCCTTTGACTTTCAACAACCACACCATTATGGTCTTCCCAGATTACACCCGGGAGGTCCAGGAGCAACGCCGCTCCTACACGGAGGTCAAGCAAAAGCTGCGTTCCCTGGGCCTTCAATACCAGCTCCAATTCCCGGCCCGCCTTCGTCTCGTTTTCCAGAACACGACACTGTTCTTTGACACTCCCAGGGCGGCCTGGACATGGCTTACTGAGGAAAGACCCCCGCGCCAACCCGGTGAGGCGTCCTCCAATACTGTGCCCCGGGGCCACGGTGCAGCTGGGTCTCAGCGACCGCGGCGCAGGAAACGCACGCACTCACGACAACGCCGAGGCACAGCGACGGCCCGGACCCGGTCTGAGAGTACATCTGGGAGACGGGTGAGGTACTCTTCGGCCTCTTCTGGCACATCATCCCATGCGGTTGGGGGGTCCCGGCGCCGTCTGTCGCCTCGTCCGGCCGGGTCTCAAACCCCCCTCAATGTGCAAATTGACTTGTCAGACCTCTCCCGCAGTCCTGCTATATGACTCACAGTTATGTTATGTTATGTTAGTGCTATTTGTATTGCGCACGGCTGCTCCAGCGAAGGAGCGTCCCGGCGCACCGACAAGGTGGCGAACACAACACAACTGGGGAACAGAAATAATTATTAAGAAATTGGGGAGTGCAGGATTTAACAAAGCTCAGAAAATAAATGAGTTTTAGCGGCCTTGCGGAAGGAGAGCAGGTCACCAAAGGTCCGGAGTTTCAAAGGGAGAGCGTTCCAGAGTGCGGCTGCCCGCACCTTAAAAGAGCGACCCCCCACCCGACTGAGTTTGAACCGAGGGGCTACCGCTAATTCTTGGTCTAGCGAGCGCAGAGTGCGGCCCGGGATGTAAGGGCGCAAGAGTTGGTGCAGTAAGGGAGGTGATAGGCCCTTCAGAATTTTGAAGGAAAGGCACAAAACTTTAAAGTGGATCCGCTGCCTAACGGGTAACCAATGCAAGGCTCGCAAAGATTGACCGGCCGAGCAAAACCTAGGAAGACCAATGATCGCTCTGGCCGCAGCGTTCTGCACTCTTTGAAGTCGGGTTAACTCAGCCTGGTTTAATCCTATAAAAAGGGAGCTGGCATAGTCCAGCCGTGCCAAAACCGTTGCTTGCACCACCAATTGACGAGTTGCGGCATCGAAGTATTTAAGGGCAGGGCGCAGATTGCGCAGGATGCCGAAGCAGCAAGCCGCCGTCCTTTTGGTGTGGCCAACGAAGTTGAGGGAAGGGTCCAGCCAAACACCAAGGTTTTTGATCTCCGCAACCGGAGTGGGGGTCGGCCCCAACTCAGAGGGCCACCAAGTATCTCCCCATAGGTCCGTCCGCTTCCCAAAGATCATCACCTCCGTTTTTTTGGCGTTTAGTTGGAGACAGTTGGACGTCATCCAACCAGCCACCGCCCTGAGTCCTTCTCTGAATCTTGGGGCATCCACCCCCGAGTCCCCGCTGATCGTGACCGCTAGCTGGGTGTCATCTGCGTACGACACCATGGTCATACCACAGAGCTTCACAACCTCAGCCAGCGGCCTCA
Organism: Triturus cristatus; assembly: GCF_964204655.1. Lineage (NCBI taxonomy): Eukaryota > Metazoa > Chordata > Amphibia > Caudata > Salamandridae > Triturus > Triturus cristatus. The sequence goes on along the minus strand of NC_140581.1, from coordinate 128,596,022 downwards.
CGTAGATGTTAAACAACGTGGGGCTCAGTGAGGAACCCTGTGGGACCCCAAGAGACAGACGATGACATTTGGACTGGTAGGGCGGGGACGCCACACAGAAGGAACGATCCCTGAGAAACGAACGGAACCACTGGTGTGCAGTGCCGATCACCCCTATCTCCTCAAGACGTTGCAGGAGAATGTCATGGGAGACCGTGTCAAAGGCGGCGCTTAGGTCTAACAAAACAAGCGCCGCCGTTTGACCTGCATCCAGAACTACCCGAAGGTGCTCGACCATAGATAACAGTGCTGTCTCCGTACTGTGGCCAGCCCGAAAACCATTCTGGGTGTCGTCCAGAATGTTGGCACGCAACAGATGACCAGAGAGGGCGGTGTTGACATGCGCCTCCGCGAGTTTGGCTGGCCACGGGAGAAGTGAAATCGGGCGGTAGTTCTCCGATTTTGTAGGGTCGAGAGATGGTTTTTTCAAAATGGGCATTACTACCGCATGCTTCCATTTCAAAGGCACTTGGCCTGATGATAGCGACGTGTTGATTAAGTCGCAAACCGGGCGAGCAAAAACCTGGTCTCTGAACATAGGTGGCTTGAGCGGGTCGTCCGGCGACCCCGACTTAACTCGGAGAGCCAAGGCCGTGTAAGACTCCAAAGAGAGAGAGGGGAGAGAGTCTAGCACCACCTGATCCAACCGGATGGGAGGCCCCATACTGGTTTGTGCAGTGGAGGAGGGGAAGGCCCTATATATGGTCTGGACCTTCTCCAGGAAGAAAGCCGCCAGCGCTTCACAATGAGTATTGGAGCTGATGGAGTTACCGGCCGGCTTCCTTGCCACAAGGTCTTTAAGGGCCTTAAAGATGGTTTTAACAGGATTCCCACTATTGCGAAACTCCAGAGCGTAGTATTCAGCCCGGGTTCTACAAACCGCGCGGTGATAAGACTTGACCGCAGCCATATACAGGGTTTTTTTGCTGCTGTCATACCTCTTCCTCCAGTCTCTCTCTGTACGTCTGCAGACACTTTTCAGAGCCCTCAGATTGCCATCATACCAGGGACTGGGGGCGCGGGAGCCACACTTACTGGAAACCATCGGGATAAGGGAGTCGAGGGCCCTGGTTACCCATCCGCAGAAATGGTCATAACCAGACTCCACGTTCTCCACTGCACCCAGCGGGTCGTCAGTAAGAAGGCGGTGGAGATCTTCCGCCTTTAATTTGCTCCAGCGCCGTCTGGGCATGGCTCGCAGTGGCACCTTAAGTGGGGCTTCATCAAGACTACAGTGAATGGTCACGAGTGAGTGGTCTGACCAGGTCAGGGGGAGGGGGGGGGCCACTGTAACCCCTTCTAAGTTAGAAAAAAAGGGGTCCAGAGTGTGGCCACCACTATGAGTGGGGTCCGAGACCAGCTGGAACAATTGAAGGGCCTCAAGGTCCGCCACCATCCCTCCCACAGAAGAAAGACACAAAGTGTCAAAATGGAGATTCAAATCACCAATGATAGAAAAATTGGCAGACCCTACTGCTAGTGAACTAACCGCCTCAGGGAGAGCCTCTCGAAATGCCACTGAGCTACCAGGTGGACGGTAAATCAGCAATCCTGACAAGGTAAAATGCGGAGTAACCGCAACCTTGAACAGGGCGCTTTCGCAGCCCGTGATGTTCTGCACACTCCAGGCGCAAGAATAGCACGATTTAACAGCAAGAGCGACGCCACCCCCTCTCGAAGAGCGGTTGAGCGTGTAGATGGAATACTCAACGGGGAACGCCAGATTCAATACCGTAGAATCGGTGTCTTGCAGCCATGTCTCTGTCAGACAAAAGATGTCAGGGGGGTCATTGTCCACAAGATCAGCAATATCCTGATAATGCTTGACCGCCGATCTGACGTTTAAATTCCAGATGGTGAGATGTCGCGAAGAGACCTTACTGCTTATGGCAGGCTGCACTATACAAGACCCCAAACAGGAAGGGGCTTCGAGTAGCCAGCCGCCACAAGCACAGCGATGGGGGCCACACAAAGGGTCACCGCGGACTTCGGCGCAGGGAGGCAGACAGGTATTAAATGCCAGGAGACTCTCCCTGGTATACATAAGCATGGTTAGAGATGCACCTGATGTAAATATCGCCACGAAGCCAGCGCAACCGGGCGCGGACGGACGCAGACGGGCAGGACTCTGGCACGACTCCGGCCACGCGAGGACGCGCCCGCTGCGCGAACAGTCTGTTCATGCATCCACAGGGGGAGGCGGCGTCCCTGCCGGGTGGCGGGGGTGGGGGGCTCTGCAACCTCATGCTTTCCCGCAGCAACCTGGGACGAGACACTGGAAATCCGTGCTTCAGGAGGGGTCCACCACGCTCTTTACACCCGAGCGCTTAGGCTTGGGGTCTTGTAATTGTTGGTTTAGTTAGGGCGACAGATGCTTCCGTTCTTGGAAGTGTAGGGTGGGGGGTGGGGGGTTGGGGTTTAATGTTTGTGGGTTGTTCCTCCCCGGGGGACTGTTTCGTTTGGTTTGGGTCTGTTTTTCTTTGAGCCTCCTCTGCAGCATCTCACTTCGCGTGACACCGCGCTTCTCCATGCCGCCACCAACACAGGCGCCGCCGTCGATTGCCCTCCTGCGTTGCCCGCTGGCTTCCCCTAGCGAGAGATCCGTAGCCCTGGCTTCCCTGGCCACTCCATTCCCAGCGCGCTTCGTTCCCGCCACTACCATGGATGACCTAGCCTCTAAGGCTCAGGTGCGTGTCCTCTCCTGGAACGTGCTTACTAGATAGACACAAGCGCACCGCCGTCCTTAAGTACGCCCAGCGCGCGGAGGCTGATGTGCTCTTGCTTCAGGAAACCCACCTGCTTGGCGAGAAATGTCCCTTTCTGGCGCGCTACGGGTACGACCGGGTAATGGCACTCCGGGTTCTCGCGGGGGGTCGCTGTCCTACTGCGCCGCTCCTTCCCTTTTGTGTTTACCCGGGCGATTCACGACCCCCACGGGATGGGGATTGCCGTTTGCAGCACGCTTGAGGGTCGTCCGCTCAGTCTCCTGTCACTCTATGCGCCGCCTACCGGGCTATCTCAGGCTTTATCTCACGCCGCATCGTTATTGACAACTCTCCTGCCGGGCGCTATTGTTCTGGGGGGGGGACTTCAATGCTGTCTCAGCTCGACTCCTCGGGTCCGGTTTCGGCGCCCCGCGTTGCGCGAGCAAAGCAGATGGCGAGTTGGGCGGAGGCCCAGGGCCTATGCGATGCGTGGCGGATCTGGCACCCACGCGCACGGCAGTATACTCACACCTCGGCCGCCCACCACACCCACGCGTGTATGGATGCGATCTTTGTCCCCCCCCGCCGACTGTGTAGGCATCCAGGATGTCCGCATCCTTCCCAGGGGGATTTCCGATCACTCTCCAGTCCTCCTGGGTCTGGGCCCCCCGCCTCGTGGGGCCCGCAGATGTGGCGCCTCAACGCCTGGTTCCTCCAGGATAGGAAGCTCCGTAGGGAGGTGGGGTCCGCACTGACGCAGTATTTTACCGACAACGACGGGTCGGTCTCCTCGGCAGGTACCCTCTGGGAGGCCTGTAAGGCCACCGTCAGGGGGGCGGCCAAAGCACAGGTGGTGCGGCACCGCCAGGCGCAAATCCAGCAGCTCACTGCCTGCGAGGCCCAGGCACTACGACTGGAGCAATCCCTCTCTGAGACCGGGGATCCGGCCGGGACTCGGCAACTGCGACTTTAGAGGGAGGAGATCCGTCAACGGTCGCTTGATGCTGCTAAGCTCCTCTGGCAATCCTCGGTGGCGAGGGTATATGGGTGGGGCGACAAGAATGGTGCGCTGCTGCATCGGCTACCCACTTACCCCAGGGCCTCGCGAATCATCCCGGCGGTGGTTGACTCTGCCGGCCTGCTCCAATCTTCCTCCGCGGCAATCGCGGACGCCTTCACTCAGTATTACTCACAGCTATATCGGGCCCGGGTGTCGGACCTCTCCCTGGCTTCAATGCTTGCCGCAAGTAACCTTCGGCTTCCCCGTCTTCGGTCCAGCGACTGGGAGAGTATGGAGGTACCCATTTCTCATGAGGAAATTGGGGATGCGATAGGGCGCACGTCCGCGGGGAAAACTCCGGGTCCGGACGGCTTCCCCCAGGAGTTCTATGCCACCTACAAGGACCACCTGGTCCCACGGTTGGGTGCCCTCTATGCTGAGGCGGTCAAGAACGGCTCCTTCCCTCCGGAAGCCGACATAGCCACGATCGTGGTCCTGCCCAAGTCTACGCCGCCTTCTTGCGATCGGTCGGCATACCGGCCGATCTCTCTTATCAATACTGACATCAAACTTTATGCGGCGGTGCTGGCCCAGAGGCTCCGGCCCTTTCTGTCATGCTTGGTGCACCCGGACCAATGCGGTTTCATGCCGGACCGCGGCACTCGCCATTGCCTTCGTCGTCTTCACGTGGCCCTGGCTCACCGCCAGCGCATTTCTCCGTATCTCACCCTTCTCCTTGCCGATTTCGAGAAGGCCTTCGACTCGGTTGGGTGGCCCTATCTCTTTGAGGTCCTGACCCACATGGGCTTCGGCCCCAAGTTCGTTGGAATGGTGCGGGTCCTTTACGCGCGCCCTCGCGCCAGAGTGCTGGTTAACGAGGCACTGTCGAGGCCCTTTCGGATTGGCCGGGGAACGCGGCAGGGGTGCCCTCTGTCGCCCCTCCTTTCCGCTCTTGCAATGGAGCCCCTTGCTACCCTGATCCGAACGGATCCTCTTCTTCGGGGCTGGGAGTGGCCGGGCCGTGTGTCGGACAGGATAGCTCTTTACGCGGACGACGTTCTGCTGTATCTAAGTGACCCGACGCGCTCGGGTCCCCGGGCACTTCATATCTTGGGCCGCTTTGGCCGCGCCTCCGGCCTTTATTTAAACCCGCAAAAATCGGTTCTTGTGCCTCTGCACCCCTCCCGGGAGTGCTTCGACTGGCAGGACAATATTCCCCTCCGTCGGTTGTCCTTCAAGTACCTGGGCATCTGGGTCTCCCTTCTCCCGGAACTGAGCTGGGCTCTCAATGTGGCCCCCCTGGTCAAGAAAGCCAAGGTAGATCTGGCGCGATGGCAGTCGCTCCCGCTCAATCCACTGGGGAGGGTGGCGCTCTACAAAATGATGATTCTCCCCCGGTTCCTTTATGTATTGCAGAACACTCCCGTGTCCTTCCCGAGGCCTTGGTTCCGCGAGCTGGACGGGTTGGCGACTAGGTTTCTCTGGGGTGGTGGGAGACCGAGGTTGGCCCTGTCGACGTGTCGCCTCCCCACCTTTGATGGCGGGCTCGGCATGACCAACCTTTACCTCTACTATTTGGCCACCCGCCTCCTGGTCATTCATGATTGGTTTGGAGGGGGATGGTCCGATCCGGCCTACAGGGTGGAATTGGAAGACCTGGGTTTCCCCTGCATTTTAGACCGCCTGTATGGCGCCCCCATCCCCGCCTCCTGCCCAGACATCACCAAAACGGTCTTCCTGGCCTGGCGAGCGGCGCTTCGCCATACCCAGTGGACTGGGAGGCTGACTCGCGCCACTCCCCTCTGGCAGGGGACATGGCTGAGAGACATTGCGGCTCTGGAGGGTTTTAAATCATGGGACCTGCTCGGCATCTCCCAGCTGGGGGACGTCTGGCGGGGGGGACGCATGAGCTCGTACTCGGAACTGCAGGCGCGCTTCTCCCTCCACTCCTCTCAATTTTATAAGTACCTCCAACTGCGACACGCCATACGCACCTACACTCCTCTGGACGTTCGGCTGCCGGACCACAATCCCCCAGAGGCGCAGGTCATGCTGGGCAACCTGGGGAGGGGGGGGCATATCCCGAATACACCGTTCTCTTATTAATAATACCCCCATGGCCCGGGAAGGCCTGAAGGAACGGTGGGAGGTGTGGGTGGGTCCCCTGGACGAGGTCGACTGGCGGGATGCCCTTATGGCCCCCAGGCTGGTGACGGCCTCCGCCAAATTGAGGCTTATTCAAATTTACTATCTTCATACTGCCTACCTCACACCGGCTCGTCTGCACCGTGCGGGCCTCTCCGCTGATGCGGCCTGCCCCCGCTGCGGTTTTGGCCCGGCCGACTTTATTCATATGGTGTGGTCGTGTCCGGATTTGGGGGGTTACTGGAGGGGCATAGAAGCCGATCTCACGGAGGTCTTGGGCTGGGTGGTGCCACATAACCCTAGACACACTCTTCTGGGCATCACTGACGGTCTCGATGGCACACGTGCTGAGAAGCTGTTCCTTATGACAGCATTAATGGTGGCAAAAAGGGATATTGCAGCGGCCTGGAAGCACCCACAACCGCCTAGCTTCGCCAAATGGAGTGCTGGAGTGGACTGGTGTGCGGCACAGGAACTGACTCTCTATCAGGCGCGGGGCTGCCTTAAGAAATACCGTAGGATCTGGGGGAAATGGTTGGGCAATGTCTTATGAGGATGTGGTTCCGGGGGTGAGGAGGCGGAGGGGGGGGGGCTTTGGGTGGGGGCAGGGGGGTGGCGTGGTATTGTGCTGTGCGTTTGTAAAGTGGCGGCTCGACAGGCTCAATGTTTCTTTTGTTGTGTCACTAAAAATAATAAAAACTTGGTTATCAAAAAGAGGGTGCATTCCAATCAAAGGTTACCCCGTTCGGATTAAATGTATTAAGAATAGACTCTGCTGCTTTGCTGCAGAAAACATACTCTTTCTAAAAGCAAATGTTACTCTTTAAGGCAGAGGTCTTCAAACTTTTTTACTCTGAGTCGCCTCCTCCCAAAATGTTTTGAAGTCTGCCCTCCTCCCCCCCCCTTCAAATCTTTATGGAAAGACTGGAGACATCGAGAAGAGCAGGGCTGAGCAGAGGGGGTGGTGTGAATAAGATCATTTAATGGGCAGTTTTTCAGTATCTCATAATCCACACTAAATGTGAGACTTCTAAATGAGAAAATACATTAAAAAACCTAAAATAGACAGAACTCACTACTCCCGTTATTTGGGGTTTTGTGAAACCCTCCCATTCCTGGGCCCCATTGCAAAGGCACCTTCTGTACTAATGATAGCTGCAGCCCTGAGTAGCAGGGTATCCCCTCTGCCTCTTTCACCCTTTCCCCACCAAGGCTGGCCATCACTCTAATTTTGAAACAGACTGTCCCTTTCAGGAAAAAATGAGCTCCCATGTGTTTCTCGTCTCTTTGTAGCATGGATGCTCTCAGCCTAATGCTATCCAGCATGCCTCTATTCTTATGTAAGACTGCCTTAATTGTGATGCAGGGGGCCCATCATACTCCTGTGCAGGTCACCACTGCACCTGTCTCACTAATAAGAGCTAATGCCTTGTGAAGCGGGAAGCCCTCTCTGCCCCTTGTTAACTGACCATCCTCCTTTCTGCTATCTCTCTGAGGCCTTAGTTAAGGTGTCTCCTCTGCTTCAATTTTCTCCTATCTGGTGCCATTGGTTCAATGCCAGCCACACTGGCACAACAAGGGAGCATTGAGCCCTAATATTAGAAAGGAATAATGGTAAAACAGCCATAATAGGGTTTAGTTACTACCTCACACCCTTGGGACCCAGTGACACAGCACCTGCAGTAGCAATTAAACCTACTTTGCCCAAACTACTGGGCCATTACTGCCAGGACTGAGGCCTAAAGCAGGCTGTCTGCTCCTTTCTGTAAAAAGTTATAAAAAACAGGAAAGTCTCACATTTTGCCCCTCTGTTGCTTGGCACGTGTTCCCTGTGCAGCAAGGGGGACTTGGGCCCCAATAATAACCAGGAAAATGACTCCCTCTTTCCCCTTTTTTGCTAGTGACATACTCAATTGGGGTGTAGTTATTCCTCACGCCATTGCCCCAGTGTCAATGAACCTGCTGCACTAATGGCTGTGACGGCACTAAAAATAAAAAATGTATGAATTTGCATTTCTCAAAACCTTCTTCAGAGCATCTCATTCAGAAAGTGGGACAGCTGTCTCTGTCCATTTGTGAATGAAAAAACATAGACCCTACATAGCACCATCTTTTCAGGGTCTTCTCTTTGACCCTAGCCATAGATTTTGCTCTGTTCTGCTTTTTTCGGAGCCATTTTTCTGAGGCCCAAGAGGTCAGGATGATAAGTGATCTGAATATGACCCTTTTGGCCTTCTTCCTCCCAACTCCACTACTCACCTGAGAGGACATCTGCATGAAAACAGAGGTTGAAATTGGCTAGGTGCGTGGGGACCAAGGTGTTCTTAATTTTACAAAACAGTTCCCATATATTGTTCTAAAAACAACTATCCCTGAATTGTTAATGGGGACCTGGAGTACTTGGATGCTGCTGAAGGTGGGAGGTCAGGGGAGCAGGCTCTAAAGTGCTTGAATTTAAACAGTCGCTTGAAGTTTCATGATGAAAACTATTTATAACTTTTTTTGAAAGATAATGTAAGGATGCTGAGTTTTGAAAAGTGACCTTTAATGAACTTATAAAAATGTTACACTAGGTTAGATATAATGAATATGTATTCTTGGAAAGTACTTGTATTCGTCATATGCACCAAATTATTATGTGGCTGCCTATCTTATACTATTACAATTTTAAAATAATTACCAATATTTTCAGTGCTTTCTGTTACTTGTTGGGACCTCTGACCACTATAAATACATGTCGGTATTCTGCACTGCGCCAAGTTGAATTCAGTTCTATGACTCTGGTCTGACAAAAAGACATCTGCAGTGACTGTATTACCAATTAATGTTTCATAACCGGAAGAGCGCCTTTGCCACCAATTAATTTAATTTGCATTGCCTTTTTATGTAAGGTATCATTTAAGGCATGTGCAGTATTTTATATGCATTTGCTGTTAATGTGAAAAAGTATCAAAATGTTTTTGTTTATTACCTTGTCTTTTACATTGCAACCACAGGACTCTGGAACACAGTTGCTGGCATGTCCATTATGTTAATGTTAATACAAATGTTAGAAAAATCACAGTCAGAGGTCATTTCTTCCTGTTCTTAACGCATACTTTAAATAGAAAATGTTAAAGGAAAAGACTTTAAAATGTGTTCTACGGCCGCCCTAATGACCTCTGAATGATAACTAAAGTACACAAAGACAGAAAAGCCATGTTAAGAATAAATACAGATGCACGGGCCTTTGCAGAATCTTAACACTTGAACAAATGGCAGGTATTTTTCACTGTGAAAGGTGGCACTCCTAAACTCATTCCCTTCATGTAAATGAAGACGGCCTGGAAACAAGAAAAACAAAGAAAGTCGCGCTTTCAGGCCATCATCATTTACAAGTACTTTGTGAAGCATTTGTACCCCCCTGGGAATGCTTCCACAGACCCCCAGGGGGACGCGCCCCACAGTTTGACGAACTCTGCTTTAAGGGGTAAATGTTTAGGCTTCGCTGCTGCATTCCATATCTGCCTTGTAGATCCACGATCACCTTTGCACATAGATAGCTGATTTACCACAGTGGCAGGTTTGGGCATAAAATGTCAGTAAGAGGGAGAAACGAGATGCTACTAAATTATGGGTCATTAGAATAGTATATATCAACAGAATGGGGTGGCTATTCCAAAATGTTACCTTTTTTCTCTCTTTATAGGAACAAACAAATTTAGGGGATCTTCCGCATTAGGAAGTGTTGCCCTCACACACCCATATGGGTGTCATGCTTCGTGAGAAAGCAGTGGGGTGACGCTCCTCCACCCACATGGAGGAGCCGCCCCTAAATCCAACCTAGAAAGTAGAAAAAGATAAAAAGAAGAAAGTTGTTTCTGCAAGAAATACCGTTTTTAGGTCGAGCCTATGGCAGCGCGCATGCGCTGCATAGGATATCGACCTCTTGGAATCACTTCAGCTTGTGTGCAAGCTCGTGCCTGTGGTGCTTACCCGCCATTGGCCTTTGCGTCTGACTTTAGTACGCAATTGGCCAAAGGTGTGTAGAGGTCCCAGCTTCTTCGGAAATGTTGACTCCCAGAGCGTTTTGCTCTCGGGAGCCAGCAGCGGCGCGCAGGGGCCATCTGGTTTTAATTAACGTGTGTGCGCTTGTCTCCCACGCAGTTTCTCTCCCCCCCTCTTTCAGGCTGTGTTTGTAAGTATACTCTGTGCGCTGGAGTTATGATGTTTATGGAGCAGCGTGCAGGGCCCATCTTTTTTTTTTTAAACTTTATCTTTCGCGTGGTCTGAATGTTTATTTTAGTCTCCACGAGCTCTCACCGGGCTTGTCCCGATCTCACGCGGAACGGGGCACTCTCCTGTCTTCGCTGTCACCCGGCCTCTCTAGTTTTCTCCCTTCCTCTGTGCATTGCATTCATTCTCCCTCCCTTACCATGCCTCTGGTCTTCTCCTTTTCTCCCTTTATTTATGCATATTTATTCACCCCGGACATTACGCAGAGGTGCTGGAGCGCTTTACAATAGAAGTACTTTTTTACATGGAAGTTATAGACTCCCTTAGTAGCTCACAGAGTCTTTACTGGACCCTCCCCATACAGGCTCCTGCCTCTGTGAGCACCTACCTACCTTCCCCAGACAGCGTCAGCAGCTCCCCCCCACCTCCCAGGACACCCCTCCCCTCCATAGTGAAATGTCACCAGAGCGGACCCATAAACCCTCTGTGGATCAAGAGTCATAGATGTGTGAGGGCAGCAGGGCTCCATCAAAGTGTCACTTATCAGCTTGAGCTTGTGTTTACGAGAAATATATTAATGTGGAAACAAAAACCATTGTATTGGGGGAAAGAGGCTGAAAATGGAGTGCAAAGTATCAAAGACCGCCAATGTCCATGAGTGGGGTGCTCTGTACTGGATTATATGTAGAGTTCGTCTCTGGGGCCGCGTGTGACAAGCATCAGTGTGTGCCGAAAAGCGCTTGTTCCAATGAGGCGCTGTTGTGACAACAGGTAAAGGCACACTCAGGATACACCGTGTTCTGTTTCCCACACTGCATGACGTGTGAGGCGATAATACACACATCTGACATGGAAAACAGCCGAGAAATGATACCTCGTTGCACTCTGTTGTTTCCAACCTCCCCTCGTACAGCGTGAGCAGAGAGGCAACAACAGTCCCGAGCCAGCCTCCCCCTCCTAGAAGGCATCGGCTGAGAGGCCTTGGTAGGCCAGCCCACCCTGCCTCTCCACAGAAAGCACCAGCATACAACAGCCTCAACAGCCCAGCCTATTCTGCCACCCCCTTCCCCACCGGACAGCATCAACAGAGAAGGCTCAACAGCCCAGCCCTCTTCTGACGCCTCCCACCCCAACCCGCCTTCGGAGAGCATCAGCAGAAAGGCCTCCGCAGCCCAGCCCTATTCTGCCCCCCTACCCTGCCTTCGGACACCATCAGCAGAGAGGCCTCGCAGCCCTCTTCTGCCCTACCTAACCTGCCTTCGGATACCATCAGCAGAGGGGCCTCACAGCTCAGTCGTCTTCTGCCCCCTCTACCGTGCCTTCGGACACCATCAGCAGAGAGGCCTCGCAACCCAGTCCTCTTCTGTCCCCCTACCCCGCCTTTAGACACCATCAGCAGAGAGGCCTCGCAGCCCAGTCCTCTTCTGTCCCCCTACCCCGCCTTTAGACACCATCAGCAGAGAGGCCTCGCAGCCCAGCCCTCTTCTGCAACCCCTACCCCGCCTTCAGGGAGCACCAGCAGAGAGGTCTCGCAGCCCAGCCCTCATCTGCCCCCCTACCCCGCCTTCAGGGAGCATCAGCAGAGAGGTCTCGCAGCCCAGCCCTCTTCTGCCCCCCTACCCCGCCCTCAGGGAGCATCAGCAGAGGCCTCGCAGCCCAGCCCTCTTCTTCCCACCCCCATACTCTGCCTTCGGAGAGGTTTTCTATTTATGGTTTTTGCATGGGAACTGAATATATGTTGACAGTGAAGGGAAGCTTATTAGAGTGGGATAAATGCTGCAGCAGCATTTTTAAAGAAGCATTTGGTAAGGTAAGGCACAAAAGTACCACATTTGTTATGGACTGTCAAGAAGTTCAGCTGACCTGAACAGAAGACTGTCGTAGAGCATTCATTAAGAGCGGAGGAAAGATGGTCCATTGATTCAAAGGACTAGGACCACATGGAGTGAATGAGGGTGGGCATGTATCAATAGGCCAACTACTCCCCTCACTACCTCCCATCAAGCGATACTACTGACAAGCCAGCTCAATCGAGCCTTAGAAACAGAAAATGCACTGAGGTCGAGAGAAGGGGGTCAGAAACCTTATTAATGTGATGTAAGATGATCAAAGAGGGGTTTTTAGTAACAGAGGCATTAGGGCCGACTCTTGTCTTGTGGGATTTTTTTAACAGTTAATTGACCATTTTGGGGTACTTCTCAAGAGACAGTTTCTTTTGCTGCTGTATTGTGTTTGTAGGCATGCGTATACAATGGTGTATCTGTGTGAGCCTGTTCTCGCATGTGTGCACGCGCACAAAGAAGGACATTTCATGGTCTGTGTTGAAAACGAATTTCTGTGTCAGATGTGCTGTGTGCAGAGTTAGATGGTGTTGGTGAATGAATAAATTAAAATAAACTAATCACACCTGGTAATTGAAATTGCACTTTCAGCACTACTAGGGAGATATCAAAACAATGACATTGGTATATTGTGTACCTTCTGGCTGTGATTCTTGGCCCTCTCTCTATCCCTTCCTATCTGAAGTGCAACTACACAAAGCTGTGCAAAGAATGAGTGTGAACGTTTGCTCCATTGTAGAGGGAGTCCGAATACTTGACCGGATGCACAGCAGGTGTGGTCTGGTTAGCTTTTCATTGATCTGTTCTATCAGGACACACAGCCTTGTGTATGGATGCTGTTCAACGGATGCCCCATACCTGTGCCCTAAAAAAACTACAGAGCAATGGTGATGATATTTTAATATTTGTTTTAAGACCAGATCATTTTCCCACTGTCCCTTGGAGCCACTTTGGTGCTCAGTTAAGGGCAGTGAACATCAGACTCCCAGCCAGGCCCGGGGCTCCCCCACAGGGCAGCATTTGGGAAGGAGGCTTTTATCACTTTTTTTATAGATATTATATTTAGTCCGTTTATGGAGCTAATACATGCCAACTCTTAATTATTTCACCTCTATTTAGATGTATTCAAATTCTCACTACAAAGTGCACCCTTCAAGTTATTACCATCCCACGTGCACAACCTGTTTGTATATACCCGTTACTTGAACGGTCTGAATTGCGGCTCTGCAAATTGAGTTTTTATTACCCACTTCATTTGCACTCATTTATTGAATTTTGGAGCATGGAAGCCCGAGTCAGGTGTGCTTCTATTCAAACTTGAGATGAGCAGGAAATATACTGAGAGCTTCAGCAAGGAAAACTCAGTGTGCTGTCTTAAAATCTGCATCCCAAAGGTAAGATCCAGCAATCAGTCCCCAAACCGTCCTGAACCCTGACTCCCTGCTGAGGGAACGCTGGTACAGCAGATTTGAAATGGGAAGGCGGGATTAAGAGTGCCACATGCTTCCTCTTTAGGGTCAAGCACGCGCAGGAAGACGTCTCTGCAAGGTGGACTTCCCAAACCGTACGAAGACACCTGTGGTGAGAGATTGCCAAGGCTTGCATGCCTTCTTTCAAAATGTATAAAACAAGCATTTGCAATGCAATAGGTCTCGCATTTACACGCATTTGAGCTATTGACAATGCCTTTTATTTATGTTTTGGGTTTTAAAACATAAATAAAAGGCATTGTCATTTACAATGCCAATAGCTTAAAGTCGTGTAAATGCGAGACCTATTGCATTGCAAATGCTTGTTTCGTTTGCAATTGAGAGAACCTTAGGGAACTTTAAGGCAATATTTTTCAGCAAGTCGCATTAAGCTGCGTCATGCTGTGCTTGGAGCGTAACGCAATGCTCCTTTGTGGTGAGTGCCGCTGTTGCCCGTGCTGGAAAGTGATATCACCGTGAATGAAAACATTATTTAAACACCAAAAGAAGCCCACATATATGTACAAACATTTGTAATGTCAGACACTCGTGCACCAAATGGTCCAGCCCTGTTAAGGGTAGGGATATCTCTTACCCTGTTCAACAGGACCAGCAGAAGAGCTCGGAGTGAGGAAGAGGTCTCCCGTCACAATCTGGTAAGTGTTTTTTTAATTATTTTATTTTGTTTGCCCCGTCTCTCTCTCCCCCCCCCCTCCCCCCCCATTAGATGCCAGCCGCCAAATCTCCACCGCCTTTCCTTACTGTCTGCAAGCCAACGAATGAGAAACCTCACCCTGATTTTGTAGCTGCAGGGAGAAAGGTAGCTTACTTTTACTTAGCTGGTACCTGCTAACGTATCCAGGATAGGTGTTTTGACGAAGGGTGTTGTATTGGGTTAAAACCTGTAGTGGAAGGTAATGAGGTCACAATGGGAAGGTTGTTGGGGCTCTTTATATTGTAGGTTAGAATGTTGGTGTTCGATGGAAACCTGCACCAGAGGAGTCATCGTCTGCTTATATGCGTTCCCCCTGTGGGCCTAATTATATGTACTGTTGCTTTCAATGAACCATCAAATATAGTAGAATTTAACCGTAGCCCTGAGAAGTTATTCTACTACAACGAGTTAACAGCAGCCTTTCCAAGCAGTGGGTTTTACGCCTGCCGCAAAGGATGAATTAATAATGGTTGTTAGAGGAGAAATAACAGCAGAGTGGGAAGGAGAGGTAGCTTAGTTTCCATTGTGTTTGGGCTGAAATGCTCTGTCGCTCTTGCTCAGATCTGAAGGGGAGATTGACTTGTAGAGAGGTTCTGTAAGCTCTATACCACAAACATAGTTTTCCAGTCAAAGAAAATGTGTGTTTTCACTTTTTTCTCATCACCGATATCGTCAGACCACTATTTTGAGCCATTCATGACGACGTCCTATGCAGGGACACCAATCGAAGAGGCGCCGCAGCCCTGTTTTGTGCATCGCCTTAAACGAAATGAGCCTGTTTGTTTTATAGTCAAAGCTGTGATACAGTATTTACTGTAAACGCTACATAAACGTAAGAATGTATAAATTCTACTTGTGTGTAAACCAAATATACATGAACCAATCTACCTTTTGTCAGAGAACAAGCGAGTGTACAGTAAAAACCTATGGCCTGGCTAAAAACACAACAAATAAGTATAATGACAAAGGAATGGGAAAATAACATTTTTGAGTTTACTTTTTATAAATCACCATTGAATTCCACATACATGGATGTGGCATAACTGATAGAGAGCGGCCGGCCTTGAAGCTGGAGAACCAGGTTCGAGTCTCTGCGTGAGGCTCAGCATCCTGTGATTGTGGCAAATCACTTTATCTCCCGGTGCCTACAAATGAATGTGCCTGTCTGTACTATAATGCAACTGTCCGCACTGGTGCTCATGTAAAGCGCTTTGATACCTTCAGGTCGAGTTTGCGCGCTATGAAACTACAAAAACAAAAAACTTGCTCAGGTAAGTTTCCGCACCGTGTGTGCTAATGTCCACGTCCCCGTTTTGTTGACATATTAGGAGAACCACATGGGGCCGTTGGCAGATGACTGAACCCCACAACTTCCATTGGCCGTTCTCTAACTCTGATAGCCGTGTTGGTGCCTGCAAAAAGTGTCTATGCAGGTTCCTGTTGTGTTGTCTGGCTGAGGGGGACTGTCGCTGCTTTTCGAGGAAGCAGAGAGCACACACTGGACGGCTGATGGCAGCACACACAAGGGCTGCTTCCTGGGATGGATCGAGTGTGTCTTCACCCCAGGGCAAACTTGCTCTGCAGCCTGTCCCTCCGAAGTTGTGGTAGTCTTTTCCGGGCTCTGATAGTGTTACTCCCTTATACGCTGTTATATTATTTGCAAATACTTCAGTTTTACTCCTCCCTATTCAGCGATGAAGGTGATCGGTTGGAATTTCATTCTGCAAAATGTTCTGATCGGGCTGGCTATTGCAAGTCTGCAGGGATTAAATGCAGTAATATATATCTTCCCACTTCTTTATAAGCCTTGCTTTTTCACTAAATTGTTCAGATTTCAAATGCACCATTTGTCAATATTTTTTCAATTTTTTTCTCGAGAGGGGGAACCACCCTGGACACCACGTTTGTACATTAAGCTTGCTCGCTACATAGTCATACCAAACGTTTGTGCCATACCACTTTAAAATGTCACTAGCCGCCACTGCAACTTGTACTAACAGGACAGCACAGATCTCCCTTCTATATTCCTGCAGAGCATCTGGCCTCAAGAGGGGAGGTGGTCCAGGTAGATTGCAGCATGGAAACTAGTTTACCCCTGGTATATTAGAGACTAAGCGGTTCTAGAGCAGGAAGTATGGTTTTGCTTTTGGCTTTAAGATTAATGGCATCTGATTAAGAATTGTTAAGCCGATGGATTTTAGTAGTCCCTGGGACTATAAACCTGCCCGAACTGCTAGTGTAGATAGCCTTTTGCTCACTCCAAAGAATTCAGGGCTCTAGGTCCTGCCAGCCATGCCTGCCCGCTTCTTTGGAGATTCTATCCTGTGACTGAAGAGTACAAAAGGTCACTTGAAGAGATAGCCTAACTTAAAAAAACACAGTGGACCAGTTAGAACTGGAACGTCCTCCCACCAGTGTATGTGGGACTGCTCTCTAGTGACTGTGCAGAAGGTCCTTTCGACAAACCAAGGTGATGCTGTTGTGAGAAAAATCAGAGGGCAGGGTGGAACTGGACATCCTGCAGTGTACTTCCATTGAAGATATGGGGAGTACCCTGCAACCGCCAAACGTAGGCTGGCTTCTGAAGAACCAGTCCTGATGATTTGAACACTTTTTCTTTTAGTAAAATACAATAACGTTTTCTGTGAACTGGATTAAGTCAGAAACACAGGGGGAGGAAATGGTTTCAATATATCTTTCCTGAAAACATTTTAATTCTCCAGACTCTTTGGAGACAACACTACCTTTTAGTGCTGAAATATGAATGGACTACTACTCAAAAAAGAAGCCAAATTCTATCTACTGACTAAGTTTTTACTCTAAAGTCAATATATTGGTGACCTTGAAAAGGTTTAGATACCAAACTCTTACGTGGACTTCCCTTCCTAGGACTGACTTTAATCCATCCCAATCCTTGTTATCCTATTTTACTGTATGATATGTTCGGCTCTCACGCATGTTTTTCCTGTTTACCAGACCAATTGTTACTCCTCTTCTCGTCATATAAAGTGCTCTGATACCCTCGAGGGTCACGTTCGCGCTATACCAAACTTTATAAATAAAATAAATACCCCATTGCACCTTTTTTGAAGAAAAAAAACCATACTGTAACAGAAAAGAACTGTTTTTTTTCTTCTCAAAATGACCCTCTTAGGCTTTCCACATCACATCACATCACATATATATATATATATATATATATATATATATATATATATATATATATATATATATATATATATATATATATATATATATATATATATAGTGTTTTACTTAGTAAGGGGCTCATTACGATGGCGAGGAGACTGCCACAGCCGGCCCGGCGGTGGTGGTCTCTCCACCATCTGGCTCCCATTTCTCCCGGCCACTTTAGGATGGCGGGAGGAATCGTGCATCTGGAATGCACCTGGCAATCCTCTTCAAAAAAGTATATTTTTGGAGGAGTTGGTTTACTTTGGTCTTGTGAAGGTCCATTCACTGCTTACACTAAGACTGGCCTCTCTCTTGCGTATATTAACTACAATGAGAGAGATAGGGACATGATATTAGATTATAGTGTAGTGACCGTTTAGTTAAATGGATGGGATACACAAGGTTCTCTGGACCAACCACTAAGTAACACTTGGCTAAAACAGACACTTTCTTTACAGTGCCATTAAAAAAGTACAGATTGAAAACTCTAGCATTAAATAATTTACAGTGTCATAAAAACGTACAGGTTAAACTCTAGCATTAAATAATTTACAGTGTCATAAAAAAGTACAGGTTGAAAACTCTAGCATTAAATAATTTACAGTGTCATAAAAAATTACAGATTGAAAACTAGCTGTAAATAACTGTGGCAGTGTGTGTGTGTGGTTGTATCAGTAACAATGGAAGTGATTACAGGGGTAGTTCAGACAAGTGGTTCAGCTGATACTAGAGACAATTTCTGCCCATAGCCTTGCCCTTCTGGTGGAGAAGAGACATCTGTGTATTAACTTCTCAGATCCTGATTGCCAAAATCAGTATCTGCTAAATTTTGCATGGAGTGATGCCGGTTCTGACTGCTAATTTCAGGATTGCACCAAAATTCCCCAGTAGCTCAGGATTTTAAAATTAGGAAAAACATGTTGTTCCTTTTTCATCTTATGGCTAATGAAAACGCTTCAATTCATGGCTACTCAAAATATGTAAATTTATTTTTATTTTTTATTTTTATTGCAGAAAAACAACTGCTCGCTACCTGAAGATCTCAAGAATTTTTATCTTATGACTGATGGTTTCGAAATGACCTGGAGTGTAAAGTTTGATGGTAAAATATGATTGTCCCATTTGTTGAATATTCATATTAACTGTTGATACATTCCAGGATATCAAATGTGCTTCTTTTTCAGTTCCATGTACTTGTACTTATTTTAGTTATGTTTTGTTGTTCTCGCCACAATTCATGTACTTTTCTAGTGTCTTTTGAAGCAAATACCGAATCTTCTTTATTTCAGGGGCGGGCTGGAGAAGAGAGATTCGCATAAAACCCCTTCCTTGGAGCAATCATTTTTATTTATTTTTAATATAAGATTTTGACATCCCGCTCACTAGTGGTGAAGCACTTTCAACACCCTAGAGTTTACATAACCTAATTTTAAAAAAGATGCGCAGCTAAGGAAGTAAGACCTTCCTTATATGCGTTTGCAGGTCATGATACCTACTCTGAAAGCTAAATAATGTGGCCACTCTGTGGTATTGATCTGCCCTTACTGAAGTCCTGGCAATGATGGCTAAAGTCTTCCTGCCAGCATTAAATCCAAACTTGATGGCCCACCAGAGGCAATGCTGTTTCTTTTTTATGGGGCCAGGTGCAAATATGGTCCAAACCATTACTCCACCAGAAACAAAATTGGGATTGTGTTAGCATGTAGTAAGGATCAACACTGAACAAAAGTAGAAACTGCATTTAGGTTGTCTTTATATGATTGATGTATGAAGAGGCCTAGGGTTATTTTTGAGTTGCCTGCACCAACAATCAGGAACCAAATAAGCTTCACTGAGAAGACTGGTGTCACTGACATAAATTGTCACATTGTGCTTGTGAGCTCAGAAGTCTATCTGTTCACGGCCACCAGTCGCATCCATTCCTTGTCAATATCCATTCCTTATTTAGGTATCGGGCAGGGTGCATTGATTACCTTCTCTTTTGCATTCTCTCTTTCCTAGAAAGTTCAGGTTTTTATGCATTCTCTTTTTTCCAATTAGCGAAACAAAAATATAAAAAAAAGCGTGCCTCCCTCTTCTGTGCGTACCCTTCAGTGTGGATTTCCAGCAGTGTCTAGGACGCGTGAAGCAGTTCTTAGTTGGTTACTCATATAAAAGGCATCTGTTTGGCCGTTGGGATCTTGCACCAAATGAAATCTTCTGTCTTCTCTGTTGAAGTTCATGCTGGGTCACTGAGGAATTATCTCTTGTTTAGGAAAGAAATCCACAATGAAGCATTACCTGGAGCTTATATCATTATGGAAGCTGCTGCATCTTGGTACAATGAGTCTATTATTGGGCATAAAATATTATATTTTACTACTGTCTTCTCTGGTCCTCGGCATTCTCCGGGTGAATGCATATATCCGTATCATCCCCGAGCTGAAACACAGCCTTTTCGAAACAGGTAAAAGGTATTTCAGAGACATGCATCTTTCTTGAACTGCACTGGCCAGGACTATACGGAATTCCCCAGCTTGTTGGGTTTTTTTCCTCAAATTTAGATATATCCCGCCACAAAGTCACAAAATATTTCTGATTTTGAAAACCTCACTCCTGTTCTGTGTCTCTGCAAAGAATATTTGGTATGCTAGGAAGGGAGGATAGGCCTCCTTCACTTCAATTCTTAACCGACAAATGTAACTTCTACCCCAGTGTTTTCGATTGAGACCCCAGTCTTGGTGTATGCTCCTTCTCTTCTGCCAGCACTAATCTTTGTTCATCTGTATTTTTAAGAACTGCTCAATCGCCAGGCACTCTTGCATGTAAAGTGTATTACAGCAAAGTTAGTGCCCCTCCTACAGTTCTACTTTTGCCATCTTCACCTCCTCCTTTTCTAGTCAAACTGCTCCCTCCACAGTGTCTTTGGATGAAGAGGAGCTGTCTGACACTCAGCTGATCTGGCTACAAATGTAGTGTAGATAGTTCTGTCACCAGTATGATCTGGCCCTTTATTTTATATGAGCTGGTAAACTGTTTGGAAAAAACATTCATGTTTCTGCAGCAGGTGCATACTCTTGTTGATTTCCGATACCTTACCTGATGACAAGGAGCCTCCACCTTCACTACACAAGTCGAGGGTGGACTTTAGCACAACACGTATTCTAAAACTGAACAGGACCTGCTGAATCTCACCAGATAATATATTTTTGTAATATAGCAGAGGCATACAATTCACTTAGTTTTCAAAACCTGCTGCCTTTAAGTTTTTCAACATTAGCTCCTTCTGCAGCAGTTGAACCTTTTCTCGCTGTGGGACAATATTTAGTTTTACAGTCTATCATTCCCTGGCCACTAGGATGTAAAGAGTATTTGACCTGCTACCTTTCTCAAGCACATAAATGCAGCTTTGCTTATCGCAACTTATAATTTAAAGAATTGAGAAAGCTTATAAAGTTTTTTTCTCCCTGAGGGTGCAGAAGTATAGATTGCGATTTCGATCGAACAGTAGATCCGTTGCTTCTTCAAGCCAATACTACAGAAAAAAATGTTAGTCTGACTTCTCATTGGGGATGCAAGAAGGTCTCCTAAAGATCTTGGAACCTGCATCATCTTCACTAGGTAGTCTCCTCTAGTCACCATCTCTGAACACTCATCATTGAGGATTAATGAGTGGACAACATTAACAATGATAGTTGTAGTGTACACCTTCCTTTAGTGCCTCCTACACGTTCCTCAACATTACCTATATATCTCATGAGTTGCTGAAAGAAACGGAAAAACGCCTTCGAGTTACTCTTCAGAATGAAAAAAGGCCTAGTATTTTATTCACCAAAACAAATGTGTGAGGTCAACAATATATCTTTAAAACCTCAGTGTGTTTCTCCTAGTGGACTCTTTCCTCAGGGGTGTGCTAGCGGACATTTTTTGTGGCCATCCTTATATAGGATAACATCCACAACCAGGATGCACTTATCAATTCGTCCAAACAGTAAAGGGCAGTACTTGAGATGGTCTATAGAATATCATGATGTACTTGAATTTATAAACCCATGTTCCCCATTTTGGATGATCATCTAATCCAACGCCAGCTTCACATGCTTGTTTAGAGAATCCTCTATCAGTGCTCGATCTGAAATTTTTCCTTAATCTGAAAAAGTTTCATCTGATTCCATCCCAGAGGTACCATACATAGGTATAAACTCTGCAGTGGGTCATGTATTTCTCCCTTAGATGAGCATTATCTCCCTGAAACCGGCAGAGGTGAATAGATTTGATTTGCTGCATAGTAACTTCCTAGACTCTCAGGTCTGATGGCCTCTTGCTTCCATGTTTGACCCTTTGCTCAGCTTCAGATGAGATTTGTGCTCTGCCAGCAATCTTGGAACTGTTCACTTTCTCGAACCATAATGAAGATAATCGTGCCATTCATCTGTTACTCTGTTCACCTATGAGCATTAAAGGGCCAACTCGTTGACTGGTCCATTTTCAGGCTCGAATCACAACTTTACGGTTACTATGTCTTTATCCCAGTATATTTTTGGAATGTCCAGAACAAACACCAGCACATCAGTCACCTGGAGTTCAGGATATCATTTGGGGCTAAAATCAATCAATTAATCACTCCGTTTCATTTATACAGCGCACAGCTGCTTCAAAAGTAGCGTCTCTGAGCTAGTAGAAAGACTGCATACTATTATTAATGTTAATGTTAAGGGCATTTCTAAAGCACGGACGGTTACCCAAGGGTGTCCTGGCGCTACCTGCACAAATAAAGGTTAAAGAGCCAGGTGAGCAGGCACAGGGCAATTAGCACTAAACTTCATTAAAGAAGAAAGTCTTTGGTTTCTTTTTGAAGATGGACTCCAAGGGGGCCAAACATAAACTAATATGAGGTGAGTTCCATGGTTTAGCCATAAGAAATGCGAAAGATCTGCCACCTTTTCTAGTTTTAAGAATTTTTGGAACTTAAAGCAACCTGAACTAATGAGAATTTAAAGATGTAACATGTATTTAACATAACATAACGCCAAAGTGAGCACTTTAAATTGGATGGGTTTAAGCACTGACAGTCACTGTAGGAGTTTCAAATGAGGACAAATTGGGTGCCTACATAGAATTTTCAAGATCAGTTTTGCTGCAGCATTCTGCATAATCAGTAGCCTTTGAACCAAAAAGGGAAGAAGGCGCGGATAGACTATTCTCATAGTCCAGTCTAGAAGTTATAACCATGTGACCAATAGTCTTTTGTGTATATTCAGGCAAAAAATGCAGTATATATTTGAGCGATTTAAGTTTTGCGAACCACACAGTAGAAATGTGTTGAATTTGGATTAGAAAGGAAAGATTATAATCAAATGTTATTCCCAGGTTTCTAGCCGAAGAGGTAGGGGCCGTTGGAGGGATGAGTTCATCCGGCTTTCAACTGCTTGGATCAGGCAAGCACTTAGCCAAAGAAGAGAATTTCAGTTTTTTCTGAGTTTAATTTAAGGAAATTTTAGTTCATCAAACCCCTCACACTCCACATATGCATTGCTTAAAGGGTCTCATCTTTATGTTCCTGTAACAACAGGGGAAGTTGGGTGTCATGTACATAAGATATTAGTTGAATGCTCCAAGATTCGATTAACTTGGCCAGAGGTTCCAGTTATAAATTAGTGTGAGGATCAAGGCTGAGCTCTGCGGAACTCCATAATCAAGTGGTTTCGAAGTAGATGTAAATGGATGAAGATACAAAGGCTGAGATCTACCCTTAAGGAAGGATTTTTGCCAAGCAAATCCTGACCTCGAATACCAGCCATTCTGACCCTATCCAGAAGGAGCGAATGTGAGAGCGTGTCAAATGCGGCTGATAGATCAAGCTAGACTACGATGGCCAAACATCCCTTATCAAAATTCCCTTTAATGAATTCAGTAAACTGTAGATTGTCAGTTAAACATGCTGGGGACATTGCCGACCTCATCCTTGCCCAGGATCTTGACCTTGTGATGCTGACAGAATCCTGGCTAAATGACTCTGCTGCTCCCAACCTGGACATTTTAATGCCTCCCAACTGCGATATCATTAGGTTGGACAGAACTAGTGGTCAAGGTGGAGGCATCGCATGTTTACATTGTAGCAATTTAACAGTGAAAGTACTCCATGCTGACCTCCTGCCGTCTTGTGAATACCTATGCATTGAAGTGACTGGTTGCAACAACCACTCATGCAAACTACACATGTTTTGCCACCCCCCTTGCCACAACCTTCCCTTCCCATAACAGATCATGGACATTATCTCAGCCAATACTGATTTCCATGGCACGCAGATGTTCCTGGGAGATTTCAACCTCCACTGGAACAATGTGAATGATGTGGTGGTCAATAGCCTTAAATTCTTCCTACTAAACCTCAACCTAATCCAACTCTGCGGCAGCCCAACTCATACCAAAGGAGCTACCTTAGATCTTGTCATTGGTCAACCCAACTCCATCCTCCTGGATTCGATCCTCCCATGTGATTGGACAGATCATTATTGTATTACCTTCCTCATCCTGGAATCGGGTTGAGTAAGTAGAACCCAACCTAAGAAACCAAAACAGTTGAAAAGATGTCTACCGAACATCAACACACAAGATATGACTGCTCTCTGTGATAACACCCTGCCCACTCCCTTGAACATGTCGGATGTCTAAGACCTTACAGCCCTCTATAACTACTCAATGCTTAAGGTACTAGACTCGGTTGCACCACTACAGCTTAAAAAAATGTCCTCTAAACTCTCCAAACCGTGGTTGAATGATTGTCTTAATTCCGAAAGAAGAAATTTAAGACTTGCGTAAAGGTTGTGGAGATCCCATCCCTCCCTTGAACATCTCTGTATATCCCTGAGAAGCATATACAAGAAACGCATCAGATGCTTGAAGGCCACCTTCTTTAGAACTCAACTAGAGCAAACAAAAAACCGTCCCAAAAAACTGTTCGAACTCATCAAGTCCCAAGCGACCATTCATCCTAATCTCTCGTCACTGGGTCATGGGACATTGCCAAACTGTGAAGAATTTGCTGATTTCTTCACTGATAAGACTATTAAGATTGAAACTGAATTACGCTCTGCCCTTGATCACCTGTTGATCAGTTCACTGAATACCCTACGTCCCCCAGGGTGGGACACCACTGACCCTGCGCTGCCCTACCTCCCCAAAAACAATGCTTCCTGGAGTCTGTTGCAAACCTTGGAAGAATGCACTATACGCAAAATCCTGATCAAGATTCCCTTTAACGAATTAAACCTTCCAATCCCTAAAACAACCCTCTGCCATCAAACCTTTTCCAGGAAGTTAGATCCTCCTTACCAACAATTTGGACTACGATCGTCAATGCATCACTTTGACAAGGTGCTATTCTGGATTGCCTAAAATCAGGTCAAGTTCCCCCGATTCTGAAGAAACCTTCTGCTGATCCCACGGACTTTCATAACTTTCACCCAGACTCTAACATCCCCACCTTGGCAAAGCTCCTGGAAAAATGTGTGCTCGCACAACTCTGTAACCACATAAACTATTTCCAACTCCTGCGAAGTGGGTCGCACACCGCTCGTCATACTAGCAAATAGCCCCATAGGATTCTGGAGAATGTAGTGACAGCGGCGGGTACACCTATGCCACGAGTAAAAAGTTTAAAATGCCATCCCTGGACACGTGTTTCGAGGTAATTGCCTCTCGTCAGCAGGGAGCAGGTACGTATGCGGGGTGCTGTAGACTGCCAAAAATTATCAGGTATAGTACCTCTCACGGCGCGCGGGTGCGGGATCCGGGCTCGTCAACCCATAGCTCAGGGAGCTTTAAATACAAAATGCGAAGTGGGTCGCACACCGCTCGTCATACTAGCAAATAGCCCCATAGGATTCTGGAGAATGTAGTGACAGCGGCGGGTACACCTATGCCACGAGTAAAAAGTTTAAAATGCCATCCCTGGACACGTGTTTCGAGGTAATTGCCTCTCGTCAGCAGGGAGCAGGTACGTATGCGGGGTGCTGTAGACTGCCAAAAATTATCAGGTATAGTACCTCTGACGAGCAGTGTGCGACCTACTTTGTTTATGTATTTAAGCTCCCTCGAGCGATTTGGGCTGACGAGCCTGGGTTCCGCACCTGCGTGCCGTGAGAGGTATTTTACCTTTAATATTTTGGCAGTCTACCTGGCACCCCACATACCTACCTGCTCCCTGCTGACGAGAGGCAATTACCTCGAAACACGTGTCCAGGGATGGCATTATAGTGACATACTCGTGGCATAGGCGTACTCACCGTTGCTACTACATTATCCAGAGTTCTATGGGGCTATTTGCTGGTATGACGAGCAGTGTGCGACCTACTTTGTTTTTGTATTTAAGCTCCCTCGAGCGATTTGGGCTGACGAGCCTGGGTTCCGCACCTGCGTGCCGTGAGAGGTATTTTACCTTTAATATTTTGGCAGTCTACTTGGCACCCCACATACCTACCTGCTCCCTGCTGACGAGAGGCAATTACCTCGAAACACGTGTCCAGGGATGGCATTATAGTGACATACTCGTGGCATAGGCGTACTCACCGTTGCTACTACATTATCCAGAGTTCTATGGGGCTATTTGCTGGTATGACGAGCAGTGTGCGACCTACTTTGTTTTTGTATTTAAGCTCCCTCGAGCGATTTGGGCTGACGAGCCTGGGTTCCGCACCTGCGTGCCGTGAGAGGTATTTTACCTTTAATATTTTGGCAGTCTACTTGGCACCCCACATACCTACCTGCTCCCTGCTGACGAGAGGCAATTACCTCGAAACACGTGTCCAGGGATGGCATTATAGTGACATACTCGTGGCATAGGCGTACTCACCGTTGCTACTACATTATCCAGAGTTCTATGGGGCTATTTGCTGGTATGACGAGCAGTGTGCGACCTACTTTGTTTATGTATTTAAGCTCCCTCGAGCGATTTGGGCTGACGAGCCTGGGTTCCGCACCTGCGTGCCGTGAGAGGTATTTTACCTTTAATATTTTGGCAGTCTACTTGGCACCCCACATACCTACCTGCTCCCTGCTGACGAGAGGCAATTACCTCGAAACACGTGTCCAGGGATGGCATTATAGTGACATACTCGTGGCATAGGCGTACTCACCGCTGCTACTACATTATCCAGAGTTCTATGGGGCTATTTGCTGGTATGACGAGCAGTGTGCGACCTACTTTGTTTATGTATTTAAGCTCCCTCGAGCGATTTGGGCTGACGAGCCTGGGTTCCGCACCTGCGTGCCGTGAGAGGTATTTTACCTTTAATATTTTGGCAGTCTACTTGGCACCCCACATACCTACCTGCTCCCTGCTGACGAGAGGCAATTACCTCGAAACACGTGTCCAGGGATGGCATTATAGTGACATACTCGTGGCATAGGCGTACTCACCGTTGCTACTACATTATCCAGAGTTCTATGGGGCTATTTGCTGGTATGACGAGCAGTGTGCGACCTACTTTGTTTATGTATTTAAGCTCCCTCGAGCGATTTGGGCTGACGAGCCTGGGTTCCGCACCTGCGTGCCGTGAGAGGTATTTTACCTTTAATATTTTGGCAGTCTACTTGGCACCCCACATACCTACCTGCTCCCTGCTGACGAGAGGCAATTACCTCGAAACACGTGTCCAGGGATGGCATTATAGTGACATACTCGTGGCATAGGCGTACTCACCGTTGCTACTACATTATCCAGAGTTCTATGGGGCTATTTGCTGGTATGACGAGCAGTGTGCGACCTACTTTGTTTATGTATTTAAGCTCCCTCGAGCGATTTGGGCTGACGAGCCTGGGTTCCGCACCTGCGTGCCGTGAGAGGTATTTTACCTTTAATATTTTGGCAGTCTACTTGGCACCCCACACACCTACCTGCTCCCTGCTGACGAGAGGCAATTACCTCGAAACACGTGTCCAGGGATGGCATTATAGTGACATACTCGTGGCATAGGCGTACTCACCGTTGCTACTACATTATCCAGAGTTCTATGGGGCTATTTGCTGGTATGACGAGCAGTGTGCGACCTACTTTGTTTATGTATTTAAGCTCCCTCGAGCGATTTGGGCTGACGAGCCTGGGTTCCGCACCTGCGTGCCGTGAGAGGTATTTTACCTTTAATATTTTGGCAGTCTACTTGGCACCCCACATACCTACCTGCTCCCTGCTGACGAGAGGCAATTACCTCGAAACACGTGTCCAGGGATGGCATTATAGTGACATACTCGTGGCATAGGCGTACTCACCGTTGCTACTACATTATCCAGAGTTCTATGGGGCTATTTGCTGGTATGACGAGCAGTGTGCGACCTACTTTGTTTATGTATTTAAGCTCCCTCGAGCGATTTGGGCTGACGAGCCTGGGTTCCGCACCTGCGTGCCGTGAGAGGTATTTTACCTTTAATATTTTGGCAGTCTACTTGGCACCCCACATACCTACCTGCTCCCTGCTGACGAGAGGCAATTACCTCGAAACACGTGTCCAGGGATGGCATTATAGTGACATACTCGTGGCATAGGCGTACTCACCGTTGCTACTACATTATCCAGAGTTCTATGGGGCTATTTGCTGGTATGACGAGCAGTGTGCGACCTACTTTGTTTATGTATGTATTTCCAACTCCTGGACCAATGCCAATCTGGATTCTGCCCGGGCCATAGTACAGAGTCTGCACTAACGCACATTCTCGATGATGCGCTAACAATGTTGGACCATAACGAGTCATGCCTATTGATCCTTCTTGACCTTTCATCAGCATTCGATACTGTCAAACACGATAACCTAATTGACGTCCTGGAACACAGGATGGGGTTGTCTGGGACTGTTCTAAACTGGTTTTCTTGGTTCCTTCAGAATAGATCCCAAAGCTTCAAGGTGAACCAAACCCTGTCCCATCCTGCACCAGTCACTCTGGGGGTTCCCCAGGGTTCTGCGCTTTCCCCCACGCTCTTTAACCTGCTCATGGAGCCTCTGACAGAAATTCTGAAATCATCGCGCATTCACTATCACATTTATGCAGATGATACCCAACTATACCTGAAGATCTCCTCCTCCGAGGACATTCAGTCCCTCAACTCAGTCCTGCTGGAAACACAAAGCTGGCTGACACGTAACCACCTGAAGCTTAATGCTCTAAAAACAGAATTCCTCCTAATCTCACCCCTCAAACAATCTCAGATCATCGAACAATGGTTGAATCAGCTTACTGCTCTTAATTGTAAACCTCACCTCATTGATTTGGCATTCTCTCTGGGTATTATATTAGACAATAGTCTGAACATGCAGAAACATATTAGTTCCCTCACCAAGGGAGCAAACTTCCAACTCAGCAGCCTAAGAAGACTCAAACCTTATCTACCTGCTCATGGCGTAAAGGTTGCATGCAAGCATTAGTGATCTCAAAGCTGGATTATGGCAGTGCAACCATATTTTTCCGGACTTGCTGGCCCTGAATTGGCTTCCTTATGAAGCTCGGATACAGTTAAAAATTGCATGCATGGCACACAAAGCCATCCACTTCGAGACCCCACTTTACCTCGCTCAGAAGCTTGAGCTTTCATGTGGTTCGAGAGCCTCCAGTAGCGCCAGCACCATTTTGCTCAAACCACAAAAATTCAAGACAAAAAAGACCTACAATCGAGCCTTCTCAGGATCTGGAACTCCCTTCCCCCCGAAGTCAGGGTGAACCCTTCCACTGCCCTCTTCAAAAAAGAAGTCAAAGGGCTCTTGATGAAGACATTTCTGCCTCAGTCAGGCTTCTCCATTGGACTCTGAGGCCAAAGGTGTTTATTTGTGGCCCAGCTGCCTAGCTCACGAGAATGTAGGACATTACAAGACTGTGATTTTTTCGCTTTGTTGATTCTGCTGTTTGCTTGTACCCTTCTTGATTCATAAACTGTAAAGCGCTCTGATACCCTCGGTGGTCATGTTCGCGCTATATAAAACTTTCTAAGTACAACAAATCAATAAATAAGTAACTTCCAACAAGGTGGATTCAGTATTAAATCCCCGTTGGACACCAGATTGGGAATACAAGTGCTGCGTTTACTGCCTGTTATCCAATTTCTACAGAATTGTAGCAGTAGCAAAATTGGTCTAAAGTTGCTTAGTATTGCAGGATTAACCTTTTGCTTCCTTAATAGTGGAAGCAGAAAAGCCTGCTTCCAACAAAGGGGAAAAGATAGGATTCCAGGAAATGATTTAACATTTTATTGTGTAGTGTAATAATAATAGATGAGGCAAGATTTTAAATGAATAGCAGACATGGATCGCCAGGAGATCCAGATTTTTATTTAGCAAGTTCCCTTGCTAAATCATCAACTGATATAGGGTCAAAATTAAGTTTTTGAGGACTGAAGTCTAACAGACTGATAGAGGGGTCTCTGCAATAAACTTCAAATAAATGTTTTGAATCTTCTCTTCGCAAAACTGAGATAAGTCATTGCATAATTCAACTGACGTAAAAATTATGTTTTTCGTTGCCTCCGAGTATAAAAAAGAATGAACAATTTTAGACCATTCATGAGAAGAGTTAAAAGCTGTTGCAATGTTAGAAGAGAAATATTCTCTTTGGGTTTTTCGAATAGATTTACGAATGTTTTTTAATGCTAATTTATATTTAATTTTTGCATCAATACTATGAGATTTTCACCACTTTTCCAAATTTTACAGCAACTCTTTCACCTCCTATAGGGAGAATGAAGACTAGGGGGCAGTCGGTTGAGACTTTCTGGCTACATGATTTTGTAGCAGAGCAATGCGATCAAGAGCATTGGTTATCCAGTCATTAAAATGCATCATATCAGTATCGAGACAGCTTGTTAAAGATGCAAGAGAAGATTGCAAGTTCTATAAGAAAACCATGTCAGAAATGTTATGCCAAGCTAGATTGATGATTTTTCTAGGTCTTTCTGACTTAATCTAAAATTGAGTGAGACTGGCACCAGGAAGTGATCGTACCAGAAAACCTTGCTGCAAAGTTGAAACTCTTTACAGACATTCTCTCTGTGGTGTCTTATCTACTGAGGAAGATAACATTGGAAACTGAATTTCTAAGAAGTTAAGATCTTTTTTCACCTTTGGTTATTTGCAAATAGACCTTTTGCCATGAGAAACTACTCTTTGGGTCTGGACTCTGCATCTCACCTGGAGCTGGGAAAAAGTCCCTGGAAGATGCTCTAATGAAAATCAAGAAATTCTTCACTTTCTGCTTGATATTGACACTTCATTTTTAATTGCATCATGTTTGGTTCATGGATGTCCTACTTTCTTGCAGAACAAAATCTTTATCCTCGGCAGGGAGAGTTGATTCTTCTTTCACCTCTCCCTTTCAATGATTAACTTGAGGGCCTTAAAAGCTAGCTTACTTTAATTTGTGTTTTTCCAATGAAAATATTGCTGTTATGTGTGTGGCTAAAAAGCGTTTACCCAAAAAACCCTATAAAAATAAGTGGCTACGATTTTGTCAATGGACTCTGGAAACGAATGTACAAACTCCGAAGTGTTCTCTAAACAGTGTTGTAGGTTGCATTGCGTATTTAGATGGATGCTAGTGGGCACATTTTTCCAGCCTTTGGTACTTAACTTGGATACTCCCAATGACCTCTATATCTTTAACAGGAAACTGTGAAGCCTCATTTTCAGAATCCCCTATATCTCCATTCTTAGTTAAGGAGCATGCTTCTCAATGAATTTAGATTTTGTCTTTGCCATTTAAATCTCACTCGATTTGCGTCTGTGGCTTCATATGAAGTATTTGTTGACATGGAGGATGGCTTTCTTGATGCCGATCACCTCTGCCATGATGTCTTGGTAGCATTCGTTTCTTTCATTTGAAGAACCACATATTGTCTTACAATGGGATACATTTTTTCTTTGAATGGTTCCTTCTGTTGTTCTGTGTTTCACACAAATCAAGAGAGTATTTTCGTCTTTCAGTCTACACCTGTTCATGTTAGAATGAAGCAATCTCACAGAATCTAGAGATTGTAAGTTTGTGGCCAAAAAAACTTCATGTTGTCTGTGCATCTGTTTGTGACAGTTGCATGTTTCAACCACGCATGCATTTACCACACATGCCTTTACAACGCGGTCTGAGACACTAATGAGTCTTTACAATGCATTCCTTCACCAAGCAAGTCTTTACAACGACTTGCGTTAGGGAAAGCGCTGGACTTTGGAATAGCATAATTTACATTTCCAACTCCAGTCTGCGCAAAAGTATGGAAAGTGTTGTACTTAAAGTACAACATCAGCCCAACAATGCTTTCCCTAAGGCAAGTCTTTGTAACGACATGCGCGGAAAAGAAATGCATTGTAAAGACGCATTTGTGGTTCGGACCATGTTGTAAAGGCACAGCGTGGATCGAGCCATGTGGTAAAGGCCATTTCTGACATATACTGTTCTTTCACTAGGCAATTAGTCAGAAAAACACATTCTTTCTGGTGGATAGTCTCTTGCATTTCAGAAATCCTCCCCATTATAAGAGTTCCGTACATAATAGACTTCATGTACATTCCACAAGAGCAAAGGCAACTTCGGTGGTGATCCAAAGGCATGTTCCCATTGCAGATGTAAACAATAAAGAAGGGTTTGTAGTGATGCGGTATGCGATGGAGCTCACTTGTGTGTACGTTCGTTTGTAGAATTATAAACTGTGCCACAGGCAGGGGTAGAACCCTAAACCCCCTAAGTAGACCGAGGACTGTGATTGATTGAAAGCAAGTGGCCTGTGCACACGTGGTCCGTGTATTACAGCATAAAAGCAGGACGTAAAGGTTAAAACAACCAGAAATCGTAACCACAACACTAGTCCAATGTGATGTTTTTTTCTTGATTTAATGTAGATCCGATGCCCAGCCAACATGTGTTTCGTCAGGGTGTGAACCCACGACTTCTTCAGGGCTACAAGGATGTACAATGGCAATGTGTAGGACATTGTTGCATATCATTTCAGACATAAAGAACAGATATGGGCGAAGACTGTGACTCAAGTGCAACCGCACCCCTAGTGAAAAGACCACTCCTTAAGTAATGATCGCAAGAGTAATATCAAAACGTTTCATGATCACCACGGTGCCAGTACGGTGTGAGTGTGAACCAGACAACGTTATTCTAAACAACATCTTCTCTAAATATAAACAATAACAGAGTCAACGAATGGGTATATGGAATCTATGTACTGCCATGTATGACATCTCACGTGCGTTAATGGCCAGTATAGACTAACATATAATTTGCCTGTGATGATGGCATACGATTCAAAACAACTTTACAGGATGATTGAACCAAAAGGTTACATTTAGTAAATAGACAGAACATAATCCATGGCAAATGAAAAAAAGAAGAAGTAGATGAAAGAGAATTGAAGGAATAAAGGGAAAGGAGCAAGGAGTATAAGACGTGTCATCTCATATTTGATAAAACGCCTGATTCCTTAGAAAAATGTTCATTATTAAGACTTCTTACCTATTGGACTGACGGAAAAAGAGGAGTAAACTATTAAAAGTACAGATTAAACATCAGTAGGGGTTTAAAGGCTCACCTCCCTGCCGGTTGTACTTCTGTCCCGGCTGTACGGGGTACGCAACTCTGGAAGATGTGCTTGAATTAAGATGGTGGTCAGTACCACACAAAAAGATTTCCCTGTAGGAAAAGGGCGGAACAGTACATGTCAGGACGGTGGGAGAACGTGTGTAACCTGAGATGTATAAACCAAAGCTAAAGTAGTGCAAAGCAAAGCCTACTATTGTCGTAACTCCAAAAAGGGAGAGTCGCCACTCCAAACAACGTAACAGGATCGTGTAAATCAAATACCCGGCAGAAATATGTGCCAGAAAGTGCTTATAATCGCTACGTAATACCAAGCTATTATTAGGCCCTCTAGGTGTTGTTAGTCCAAAGGGGAATGTGGCCACTCAGAACGGTGAAGCCCATGCAGGGTGGATATGAGCCAAACGAGCACTAGTAACATTATATACCACAGGACAACGCGATAACATGTCCATGTCGCTGTATCAAATAAGATTAGCGAGTGCCGGCACGTTGCCTAAGTCAATGCTGGATGTTTAGAGTATATATGCGAAGCGTGGTATACAAAGGGTCAGTGGCAAAGCCCTAAAATCTGCCCTAAGCGCAATCCAAGCCAATCACACACAGATAGTATCCGGAAAAGGATAATTACCTTAGGAAGTTTGTAAGCCGAGAGAAGCGAGTACGCTGTGAGATCCCTTGACCTGCGAAAAACCGGAAGCTATCTCCGCAATTCGTATCGTCTATTTGTACTCATATCCTGAGAGATAGACTGTCAACTTCATTTCCGGAGGGCAACCCGGAAGTGAGTATGAGGCAAGCGCGTCCACGAAGTGTATTCAAATACCGAGAGACTGAAAGCTCACAAGGGAAGCATGCCTGCGATAATCTGAAGCATATCAGCGCATCTGTCGGTTAAAGGGGGACCCGTGAAGTAAAAAAATTACAAAATGTAACAAAATTTAGAAAGAAAGGTGATCTCCGACGAGGGGTAACAGTAGTGACAATGCTACCAAAGTGAATCGGCCACTACAGGGAGAGTATGTCAAGAGAAACGACAGAGTAGGATAGTAAGAGAGGCACAAGAGTATACACGAAAATATGATCATCCAGCAGAGATGTCCTATTAACAAGATATCTCATACAAATATCTGTGATTAAAAATTCCATAGTTCAGTAAAACGCACTTGATCAGAAGAATAAAGTATACAGACAATGCATCAAGATCATAACAGATAATCAGATTTATACAATTCTGTGAAACAGCTAGGCACAATGGATAAATAGATAGCCATGATCACAGCAAAGACAGTGTGATACTAATGTGTACGTCAGAATGCATATGTATGTTATCTATGCAGAGCATATATCAACAATGGCTAAACAAAATCTGTAATCTTGTATATCAGTACACCTATTATATTACACTGGGGGTAAAATTACATATCTAGTCACCTAGGAAAAATTGCAGCTCATGGTCTGTGTTGAGACCTAGCTCAACCGCTTTAAGACGCATTATCCAAGTAGCGATTATAGGCACTTTCTGGCACATATTTCTGCCGGGTATTTGATTTACGCGATCCTGTTACGTTGTTTGGAGTGGCGACTCTCCCTTTTTGGAGTTACGACAATAGTAGGCTTTGCTTTGCACTACTTTAGCTTTGGTTTATACATCTCAGGTTACACACGTTCTCCCACCGTCCTGACATGTACTGTTCCGCCCTTTTCCTACAGGGAAATCTTTTTGTGTGGTACTGACCACCATCTTAATTCAAGCACATCTTCCACGTTGCTTACCCCGTACTGCCGGGGCGGAAGTACAACCGGCGGAGAGGTGAGCCTTTAAACCCCTACTGATGTTTAATCTGTACTTTTAATAGTTTTAGTCGGCGCTTTTACTCACTAGGTTCCTACACATTTTTTGTAATTACAGATTACTCCTCTTTTTCCGTCAGTCCAATAGGTAAGAAGTCTTAATACTGTACATTTTTGTTGGGAATCAGACGTTTTATCAAATATGAGATGACCCATCTCATACTCCTTGCTCCTTTCCCTTTATTACTTCAATTCTCTTTCATCTACTTCTTCTTCTTTTTTTTTTTCATTTGCCATGGATTTTGTTCTGTCTATTTACTAAATGTAACCTTTTGGTTCAATGATCCTGTGAAGTTGTTTTGAATCGTATGCCATCATCACATGGCCAATTATATGTTAGTCTATACTGGCGATTAACTCACGTGAGATGTTATTCATGGCGGTACCTAGATTCCATCTACCCATTCATTGACTCTGTTAATGTTTATATTTAGAGAAGATGTTGTTTAGAATAATGTCCGGTTCACACTCACACCGTACTGGCACCGTGGTGATCATGAAACGGTTTGATATTACTCTTGCGATCATTACTTAGGGAGTGGTCTTTTCACTAGGGGTGCGGTTGCACTTGAGTCACAGTCTTCGCCCATATCTGTTCTTTATGTCTGGAATAATATGCAACAATGTCTTACACATTGCCATTGTACATCTTTGTAGCCCTGAAGGAGTTGTGGGTTCACACCCTGACGAAACATGTGTTGGCTGGGCATCGGATCTACATTAAATCAAGAAAAAAGGTCACATTGGACTACTGTTGTTGTTACGATTTCTGGTTGTTTTAACCTTTACGTGCTGCATTTATGCTGTAATACACGGACCACTTGTGCACTGGCCACTTGTTTTCACCCATTGCCGATGTAGGTAGGGCTGCACCATGAAGGCTTTTGCGAACTCTGTTGTCTGGGCATATGTTCAATAATGGATACAGCTTATGGCCAGAAAGTTTTACCCAACCTGTTTCATTGAAGACTAGGAGCAAAATGCATCTCCCAGTCTCCATTTGTTAAAAATGCTGAAATCTGATTCATAACCAGTACGGAAAAAGGACGATCAGGATGACCGAGTAAACAAACATTACTTCAATAGGAAATGTCATACTTTTAGTACTTGCTGTCCTTCCATCATAACATCACCCCTCTATCTCATGAGTTAGCATTCACTTTGCTGAAACTTTGCATGACAAAAAAGTTCTAAATGTGGTTGGCGAGACATCAGTAGTGAGTGGAGTGTGTGATGCTTATAAGGATCTTTATAGTAATAGTGAGCTTTTTAGAGAATCTTTTTCCACTAGATCAATTCATTCCAGCTAGTTTTGAAAGAGAGGGTAAGAACTAAAAATTACCAAAATGAATACAGATATAATCTTTACTGTTTATCAAAATAACTGCATAAACACAGAGAAAAGACATGTAGCATCCAATTCAAAATAATCTATCAGACTGGGAAATCTGAGATGTTCACAGCATCTTTCAAATTCTAATATGCCAAACATTTGTAGCAGTTTACTTATATCTTATAGATGCACCATGCCTCTCAAATGTGCTTCAGGCATCTAAAGATTTGCTCCTATGGAAATTCTTGAGAGTATTGTATAAGTATATTGCAAGACAGAATGAATATGTGATGCTGCTGGTAAATGAGTCATTGCAATCATTACTATAGCTCATTGATCTCTCGGCCTTGGCTGAAGCGTATTAAGCATTCTTTTGGATTCCAGCATACAAGTGGGGTTGGTAACGTACACTGATCCTTCGGGTAACAATAATGGTAGCTAGTTCCTGGCACAGGTTCATAAGCACAACAACTTTTTTTAATCAAGCTTCTCTATGTATGTGGACCTGGATATCAGAATGAGCGGTAATTTAATCTCCTTTTAAATCCCAGGTAACCCTATGCAGCTGGGCTCCATGGTGATCAACAGTATCTCAAAGTTAAGCCGACTTGGGGAGCCTGCAATCTATACTTTGCCCAATGCTCCCTCGCTTGCTGACCTTGAAGATGATACAGATGATGAAGGTATGAAAGGCTGACTACAGCTTGCAAGCTCGGATGACTCATTTCTTTGTAAATGTCAGGCTATGCATGTTTTTGTTATGCTAAAAAATACTTGTCAAAATGTTCTAATGTAAAGCAGCGATGTTCCAATCACCTACGTTAGCATCCCACCAATTGGCAGCGCTCCTTTGTGTGGTCAATGAGGCAGTGGGGGCATCCTGTGAACAAGTGGCCATTTTCTTGCCCATTGTCGCTTCTTCCGTGGCCTGGGGCCGCCATTATGAAACCACCAAACACCAGCAACTCGGAAGTCAGTGACGCAAAGTCACATCAAGCCTCTTTAATGCCCATTTGCGAACTTCTGTTTTTTGCTTTAACCTTCCTCTTGGCCTCTGAGTAGTGTTTTGCCTTTATCCTGAGCCTGCTTTGACCACCTCTGTCTCTACTCTACCAACCTCTGTCTCTGCTGTATCTGCCTGCTGTTTTCTCTTAAGTCTTGTGTTCTGACCTCCTGGAAAACACATCTCCGAAGGAAATCTAATAAATATATGTTGTTTGTTTTTGCTATAATAATCTATTTTGCTACATGTATATGTATTGTGTGGTTTGATCGTATTGACTCCTTTTATATTGCCATATGTTGATGTGCACCATCCGGCAGTCCTTAAGTATCATTTAACTCCTGCTTCGGTGTCCCAAAGTCAATGGTGTTTTGAGCAATGGATATAGCTGCTGAAATGTTTGGCTAGAGTCTGGTTAGTCCTGGATGTAAGGTCCTCATATCAACAAGGTACTCACTCTTGACAACACCCCCACTGCTACAGAATGTTGAACCAGTAGGATGTGCATGGGTTGTCTGAGGAAGCAAAGATACTCCCAGTTGCACCAGTGAGGTAATGTTGTTTGTTGCTCAAGGACAGCGGTTCATTGGATTCTTATTGTTTTTCTTCCCAAACGTTCAGGTGCGTTGGCTGTATCCACTATGGAGCTCTCAAGGTTGGGGCAGACAGAGTCTGCACTGAGATCATTTCAAGTAATGCATTTGCCATTTGGAGTTGTCTAAGTCCCACTGATTTTTCCTGTGTAGCATTTGAAGCAGTTGAGTAGACTTTCAGAGTTGCTGAGTCACTACACTACTAGACACTTCTTATTCACCTGGATAGGATTTGCGTTGAGTGCACAACCTGGGACAGTCTATCCATCTTTTTGTGACCGCAAGTAAATACAGACCTGATTTTTATAAACACACCTACTTTGTGGGATTCTTTCTATTGTATCTTTAAACAAACCCATTGCTCTAGTACTGGTAGTAATTCTCTCATGCATAGACTACATGAGCAGTGTGTCTAATGCAAGTACACCAGGAGACTGAACACATTCTAAACTGTCATTACAGTATTCCTCCAGCACTGGGCCATGATGAGAAATTGGAACAAGCTGGAACTGGGCACATGACCTCGAAGAAAAATAAACATTGAAGCACTAAAAAGGATGCATGATGATTGGAGGTGGGGGTGACAGGCTGCACATTGTTGCGACATTTCATTTTTGTGTTCATTTTGTTTGCTTCCCTTCGTTTGTTGCCTCCTAGTTTTCTCTACGTTGTTTCTTGTTTGATAACTTAGACCAATGGTTCTCAGCATCCCCAAGACGCAATGTTCTCCTATCTCATGGCAGCCTGGCATGGTACTTTCTTTTGGTCATATCATGTAATGAGGGTAGGGTGAGTGGGTGAATGAAGGGATGCTAATGTAGCTGCTGGACCCCTTCTTGAGCTGACCATGTACAGATGACCATCCAAATACGGCACACCGCAACTATACTATGGGTCTTCATTCTAAGCACACAGGGAGATTGATCCAACGTATTATGGCTGCTTTTGTTGTATTTGCTGAAATGTCAATATAGAAATGAAACACAAAAAAGACATAATGATTAGTGGGGAAAGAAAAGGACAGTGCAACAATCCTTCGTATTCAGACTGGACACAAATAGTTTGTCCTTCTTATAGCAATGTCATACACAATACCCTTATCTTTTAAAGGCTGGGGGGATGAGAGAGATAGTTATGTGGGTATACGTTTGCACTCTCCCATGCAATATCACAAACCACAACCAGAAAAAGTACCACAGCAAGTATGGCTCTCAACTATGGAAGCCAGACATCCTCAGCCAGCTGGTCTATGGCAACGCACCATATGCAGAAACCATCACAGAACTTATGAAAAGGCTCAAGATGATACAGAACTCAGCGGCCAGACTGATCGATCCTCCACCTACCCAAACAGACCCGCATCACACCACATCTGAGGAACGTCCACTGGCTACCCGGCTAGAAAAGATGCCAATTCAAGATACTGATACACGTCTACTACGCTCACCACGACCAAGGACCAGCATACATGAACCACCACCTGAATTTCCACCAACCATCCAGAAAACTTCGCTCTGTCTCACTCGCCCAGACTCCACGTATCCGCTCTAGCCACAGCGGAGGCCTCTCCTTCTCCCACCTCGCCATCAAGTCCAGGGACGCCCTCCACCTCCGAACATCACCCTCGCTGACGTACTTCAAGAAGAGACTCAAGGCCTGGCTTTTCGACTAAGCCCAGCAACCCAGCATCTGGATACCCTCGAGTGATATGCTGTTCTTTACAAGTGAGTGATTGAATACTCTCCACTAGAACAACCCAATTGCCTTTAATTGAAAGTTTCTTCAGACAACGGGAAAATGAGGTGCCCCCTGAAGAAAAGAGGGGTGAGCACGGTTAGAGGAAGCGCTTATTGCATCCAGGGTGTGAGAACACTAAAGAGGAAACATTTAATTTAGTTTAACAATTTTACATGTAACAAATAGATCTAGGGCCACTAAGCACTTGTGTCATTCTAAAAGTGAAACAGCATACCACAAGCCTAAACAATATTATCTGGCTAACCATGTTCTGAAGCTTGAAAAAGGATTAGTTGTAGAGGTGGGTGGAAGTCTCTTAATTTGCTGTAGTGTAATTACCAAAAATTACAGAAAACCTATGCAAGAATAAGCAGAATGTCCTGAGGAGCGTAACCCAGCATTTAGCTCTATTTTCCTGATGCAGAATGCATCCTCGCATCCAAAATGGACACGGGTGAATGTTGTGCTACGAAAATAGTGCTAAATGCTACAGAACATGAACAGCAGCAGTCGGCATCCGCTAACGCTCCCAATGTTCGTTGTTCCTATGTTCCTGGATTTTTGTGCCAATTTGCTCATTATTATGGGAGCGTCATTTTTGGTAATTTTACATCCAAAGAGTAATGCAATATTACTTCAATTACTCTGACGTATTTAAAAGTACACCCCAGCCTAATTTGTGGTCCATGGACAGATAGAATAATAGAAAAGTTTCCTAGAAGCTTGACGATTTGATTGACTATGAAATGCAGGGCAGAACTCTTCATCTTTTGGGCAGATAAACAAATTAAATGTAGGCTGTACATGAACATAATATTAACTCTGGGGAATCTATTATGCCCTGTTTATGTTCATGTATTTATGAAACTTCATGGTTTGTGGGTCTCCTGTCAAGACTGATCCAGTGTTAAGGCCAATGTATAATCCGTGGTGAATTTAACCTCCCTTCAAATTCCCTGAGTTTGCTAAGAGTAGCAAACACAGCAAGATGATCGACGGAGTGCTGAAACTTTTCAACCACACACCCTCAGTCAAGTGATCTGGGTTTAATCCATCGTTCTTTTACTCACTATGCCACCCCAGTTTTGACCCAGCCATATGCAAATCAGTCTTGATCTGGTCCTCATGGGAACAGTCCAGCCCGAACTGCCAGGCCAGGTCCTCCCTGGACTGTAAACAAGTATCCTGGGATCAGTTTCGGGGTATCGCCTCATCAGCTACGTTAGCTTGAATCCAGTGGCACAGCGAGCACTGGGATAAAATTGGGGACCATTTGTGTTTTTCATTGGCACCAGCTTTTTCTGTACCTTCACACCTTTGCAGTGTCCCACTAACACATTCATCAGGGCTGGTCATGTCCTAGCATAACTTTAACACCGCAACAAACAAACTGGCTTACTCTTCCTTGCTGGTCCTCAGTCAAATCTGAAAATTTATTTTATAGAGTGGGAATCAGAAAAGGCATACAGAATAAGCCGTCAATCAGACTTTTGACAAACCCTGGATATCCAGGATCCTCGATCATGAATCCTGTTCCTTGTTTGTTCAGGTGTTTTCATTTCTGAAAATAGGCAGGTGAATGGATTTCAAAGAGGTAAATTGTGACAATATAGCATT
The DNA here is from genome assembly GCF_964204655.1 of Triturus cristatus. NCBI lineage: Eukaryota > Metazoa > Chordata > Amphibia > Caudata > Salamandridae > Triturus > Triturus cristatus. Next base: position 128,555,006 of record NC_140581.1, on the reverse strand, counting down.
GCAAAGCCCTTGTGTAAATATTGCTGCTGATGTAAGAGTCGGAAACCTCATCAAGGGTCCCACATATGTAATCTTGTAAGACAGAGATTGTATTGTAAAATATTACAGTTAAACATGCACTTTAAGTGACGTTTCCATGGTTATAGATAACATATCCGCTTTCCAAGAGGACAGGGCCTTAAAGTGTCACGTGCAAGTTAAATAAATGTCAAGTTGAGGTTCATTCTAGTGATTCTAGGTCCCATGAGTTAGAGCCAAAGAGCTTCTTCCTGCTCTCAGTCTTTCTGTAGTGCACTGGGCTGTTTAGAAATGGGGACCTTTGATGTTAGGGAACGCACTCTCAGCCCTTGCAAGAATCGATGATCCGATGGACTTTCCGTGAGCCGGACTCCTGAAAATTAAGATTAAAATACCATGTTATTTCCCCAGAAATCAAAGTATTTTTGACTTCGGCGACTTTGGAAAGGCAGACTTTTGAGGCAGGAGTTGCCACATGTCCTGTGATTATTTACTGCCTAAAACTACAGTAGTGAAGGTTGATGCTCAAATCTTGGTTCATGCCCTGATGCTGTGCACAGTGATTTAACGAGATGGGTTGGTTTCCAAATGTTATGAATACTTTACATCTTATTTATGAAAACCTGTACTGACGCCATAAAGTCTGATGTTTTAAAAAATTGTTGTACTCCCAACAGTAACACAATGGGTTTTTTGCTGATTATGTTCTACAAAACCAGATTCTACCATTGTGATAACAATGCAAATTGAGTTTTTTCATGTGGACATTAAGAATGTGTTTCTTGTATTAGGTATTCTTTCACCCTGACTGATGAGTGTCCTGGTGAATGCTTGGAAACTGTTCCTGCTAAAGTAAATCCAAGTGAGAAACAGAGCAGAAGTGATAGATTCTTAAAACTATTCTTTTTTTTCTCTTCACGAAGGAGCTGAAACTAAGAGAGAAAAGCCATCATTTGACTCGCGCAATCTCATCTTTGAATTTGACCCTTGTAATGGGAATGGCAAAGTTTGCCTTGTCTATAGAAACGTCAAAAAAGGTAAATTATGATTCAATTGATCGCAAATCCTTTAACAGTGTAAGTGTACAGTAATTATAATCTAATGAGTACTGATCACGGTTTTTCAATGAAAAATCCCCCCTTATTCAGCATCTGCACTGATGTCAGGTGCTGCAAATGGGTCGTTAATCTTCTTAAAGTGGCATAAAGGATCAAGCTTAAAATATATGTGGCCATCATAAGGCAGTGACACTTATGTGCAGAAACATAGACCTAGGAGTGTTGTATTTGGGACAACAATCAGAATGAGAATGGCCAAAAGTGTGCTTAGTGAGTGGGGTCATACATGTCTATTGTAAGAAAGTAAATTGGGTCATTTAAAATATGGCACTGCTAGACTCATTAGGTATTTGCATTCATTCCTTGGGTCACTCTTTGTTTGCTGGTTCAACTCCACTGTCAGTGCCCCACTAGCCTCTGCTTAAAAACAGATCCTTTTTCTAATCATCCATATTTCACTTCTTCATTCCACTACATTCCACCACATTAAGAGTAATATTTAAATGTTCAGAGGGTGCTGGGCATTCAAAGGATGTGTACCATGTATTCCTCACTGCTCTTAACATACTACTATACTATAATAATTATTTATGTAGAATATTGTACATTTGTTGGGCCTACAACCGAAATGAATATTTACTCTAGTAAACAAAGCCCCATGTGTGTGTGTAGCCTCCTTTCAAACCATTTCCTGCCCCTCCCACCTCACCTCCACTTCACTCATCCAATCACTTCCTTGTTCCTATTTCTCTCCCATTTTGTCAAACCTCAGTTTTGGGGCAACCAAAGATTACCGCAAGTCCTTACTCATTGGCTTACCCAAAATCTATCTCTTGTCCCTCTAAATTCAGCACCTGTACAACATAACTGGTATCTGGAAAAAGAACATCAGAACATATCACCCCAGTTCTGATCACTTTCGCTTGGCTTCTGATTAAAGTCAGAAGCTTATTCAAGCGGGTCTGTATAATTGATAAGATTCTACGCACTGCGGATTAAAGTTCCCTAGCTCAAAAATTGGTGATCTGGGGAGGTTTTCGCTCAGTATGGAGCGCCAACACCATTTGAGTATGGAGACAATGTAAAATACTAAAGCAGTTGGTTTCAGGCGGCTCATCTAAAGATTGGAATTTCACCTTCATTTTGCTAAGAAAACCCCCCTCCTATTTTACTTTAAAAAAGAACCTAAACATCACTTTAAACTTTGGCTTATGACAATATCCTATATATTTGAACTGGAATGCTATATTGAATCTGAAAACTCTCTCAGAATGAATAGAAATAGATATATTTTGTCTGTGCCTTGATTATTTTGTTTAATGTTTATGTGGAATCTTGTTTTACTCTTCTACACTAAACTGTAAAATTGTATATTTTATAACTTAAGTAAGCTCTGTGAGACCTGCTCTACATGTGTACTTCTGATTTCTAAAACTCTCAGCTGCCCAACTGGGTTTGGCCCAGGATATATATAAAAAGGCAAAACTTCTATGCTGTAAATCTGATTTACTGGATGGAAAGCTTTCAGGAATTCTCCATCTAAATACAGGAAATCTACTATCAAGAATGTTCAGTATATTAACTGAATAAAAATCTCATTCAACATATCAATTAGTCACAGTTAAGTTTTATTTCATGTTTAAGATTCGTTGTTCATTTGAAAGTCATTATGTTTATCTAAACTAATTCTAAAAAACTAAAGATGTTGAACATGTGAGGATGTGGCCTGATGGCTAGAGCTGTAGACCTTGAAGGTGGGGAACCGGTTCGAGTCTCAGGAAGGACGCTCAATAACCTGTGATTCGGGGCAATGCACTTAATCTACCAGTGCCTAACAAAACAAGCATTTGCAATGCACTAGGTCTCGCATTTACGCGAGTTTGAGCTATTCACATTGTAACTGTCAATGCCTTTTATTTATGTCTTGGTTTTTAAAACCGAAATATAAAAAGACATTGTCATTTACAATACCATTAGCTTAAACTCGCGTAAATGCGAGACCTATCGCATTGCAAATGTATTTACTTGGCAAGAGGTGCTCCCCAAACTGCTTTTGTGCGTGGGTCTTGGACCGAACTCAGTGCCTAGAGTGTTGAGTGTTCCTCTGCCAGGGGGAAAAAAAGATCCTTTAAAAGAGTGAGGTAAAGAGAGGTCAAATCAGAAACTGCAGCCTTGCTACCCGGTAACGGTGACCTTCCAAGGAGCCTGCGCGGGCCCCTAAGGTCCTCTCTGGGCCTTGCAAATGGTTGTGCACATTAAAGGCTAGCAGTGCACAGCGGTGCTAGTATGTTGAAGGTCTGCATCCAGCTTTTAGTTCATATGCTTTTTGGTCAAAGTGCATCTATAGGAGTTAGTAAAACATCCAGAAATTCCTAGTACATGAAGCTTTCCACGCGCGCAAAGAAGCACACAATGCAACAGACAGTTTATATGGTAAAAGGACATGCAGCCGGCAGCTATCCCCACCAGCAGCAAGTCCCCGTTCTGCCACATGTTCTTATAAAATTATCTGAGCCATTACTGCTATTTTTCTGCTGATATCCTCCTGGAAATTTCTACAAGAGAAGAGGTGCTGCTGCTACAGAGCATGAGGTGAGGTGAGGAGGGGGTTGGGGGTTCGGGGAGCAGTGGGCCTTGGGAAGGATGAAGTGCCGTTGACCAGGGAGAGCGGGTAGGGGAGATGCATGGGGCAGCCGGTGGTGTATGCTGATGGGGTCCGGTAGTGCTGAGGGCCCGGCACACAGGGAGGGGGGGCAGCGCGGATCACGGTGCCAGCAGGGGGGTCGGAGGCTCGTCACCTCACGCAGGCACAGGATGGGTCAGGCCAGTGGAACGAAGGGGGAAGGTTGTCGGTCCTCTGCCCTCTAGGTGATTGCTGGTTTGGCTATAGCCTGCACACATAGGCAGAGAATTCAGGGAGCTGCTGGAGTCCTTGGATGGTGGTTCGCGGCCCAGTTTTCATGCCCTCAGCCTTTCATCCCTATGAAGCCGGTTGGATCGGTTGCAATTCCTACGGGTGCTCGAGTGACATGGGCGGGGGGTCTGGTGCTGTCTGGGGAGGGCTGAAGGCGAGTGAGGGGGCGCGGGATCTGTGTACGGGATATCCTCTACTCTGTGCCAACCCGCTCTGAAATGTCTCTCCCCATCTCTGCCAGAAAAGTGTGGCAGAAGCAGGGTTTTCGAGGGCCACACAAGTTTCCTACCAAGGCTATGAGTGATGTACTCCATGCTACCCGCCAGCAACGTCCAACGTCCAGCGCACTCCACACTCTGTGGCACCCAACAACTGGTGCATTGCTGTCACAGTCTTTACACTCCATTACTTTCACCACCACTTATCCATTTGTTGAGTTGCAGCCGAGACTCGAACCTGGGGCCTCCGCTCCAGACACAAGTTGGCCGATCTGAGTTTTTCGCCACCTCCTCTCCTCACGCTAAGTTGGCCTAATGTGCTGACAACGCTCTCCTCCCGGGTCTCCTTACAAAACATGGCATACGGTGTGTTCGGCGCAGGCGCAGCCCCAGAGACATCGCGCGCATGTGAAACAAAAAACAAGTGTGAATTCACCAACCAATCAGAGGACAAACAAGCATTTAAAATGCAATAGGACCTGTATTTACTCGAGACCCATTGCATTTTAAACAGAAGTGCTGGCGTCAAAGAAGGCACTAATGGGAGGGGGTGGTGGTGGTCCAAGAAGTCACGGACTGTGGGAGGAAACCGGGAGAGGCAGGGGAACAAAACAGTTTTTAGGTCTCGCCTGAGACAGCGCTTTAGCGCTGCTCTGGCGAGACTTATAGTAAGCGACTTTTGGAAGTGGAAACGAGTGCATTTCAGGCCGCCAACTACAGTGCATGTGCTTCGGGCGCGCGCACCATTTGGCAGCCTGAAAGCATTCGTTTTCTTTCACTTTCGCGGCCGCACGGCAGCCCGTGAAAAGTGCTCACCATTTGCCAGCCTGCATTGCCTCTCTCCCCTACCCCCTCCCTAAGTAATACGTATACCTTCGAGGACACAGATGTGGAGGCAGGAACAGTAACTATACTTCTCTCTATGCACTTACCTCTCTATCGTCTGCCCTCCATATTCTGGTGCCAGGATATTCAGGGGGACGGACAACCTTTGTATGGGAAAGGATGCGCCCACAGTGCACAGCTTTAGAGTTACGTCATAGCTGAGCTCCCCTGAAATCATACTTCTGGCTACGGGCCTGGCTGTGTGCAGCGCTGCGAGGCTGCACTGGCCTAGACGGGAGCTGTAAAATGTAAACCAACGAATACGAAAACGCCTGTTCTTTGGGGCAGAGCGTGCAGACAGTGTGTGCAAGACCTCAAATATTTCCCCTCTGACAGGCGGTGAGAACCCTTTCGTCCCACCGGTCCCGCAGACAACCCCGCTGGTTCTGCTCTCGAGGACTCTGGAAGACTGTGGCCCCCAGACAGCTTCCCTTGCTGCCTGACTACCCCTGATCTCGGGGTCTGCTGAACATGCATAGTGTGGGTTCATCTGCGCCGCTGCTTGTGTCCGCGCGCAGACCCCACGCAAACATGCTTCCCTCCTCCCGGTGCAGGGTTCCAGCACATTTTCAGCAGCGCCTGCACGTGCCGGCTTTCATCCCGAGCAGCAAGGTGCTGGCATGGAGGGGCTTCCTTAGTACAAGCATTTGCAATGCATTGGGTCTCGCATTTACGCGAGTTTGAGCTATTGACATTGCAAATAACAATGCCTATTGGCATTGTAATTTACAATGCCAATAGCTTTAACTCGTGTAACTGCGAGACCTATTGCATTGCATTGCAAGTAAAGGGGCTGATGGCCACAAAGGACAGAAATGACGACATTGCTGTCGGATGGCGGGACTAACAAGCCAAAAACCAATCACAATGCAGCATTTATTATTTAAGCCAATCAAAATGATGGGCGGAAAGTGGGCGGAGCTTTCCCCACTATACTGTAAACTGCATGCCTCGCAAAGCAAACAGCTGCATCGCTAGGCGATACCTAAAAATGAATGTGTCCATCTGTCGTGCAACTGGTGCTCATGTAAAGCCTTCAGTTCTAGTTTGCGCTAAATAAACTCCCCCCCCTCCCCCCCATCCACCCCTCAAAAAATACGGAGTTGCTCCAAAATTTCAGCATTTTTGACGCTTGCACCACAGTTTGAGGATAGTTCAGAATTCTATTGAACATGGGGTCCCCTAGAAAACCATTTTACACAATGCATGCAAACACACCTATTTGCGCTGGTTTCAGTGACTGCTGTTTTCATCAGTATCTTTCTGTTCAAAGACATTGGGGAAATGTTCTGAATTGGAAATTTTCCAAATGTGTTCCTTGATCGCCTGACTGCATTGGTAATCAATTCATTTTAATCGGGTAGCACCCGTATGGCACACAGCCATTTATTAGAGACAGTGTTTCCAGTAAGTACATTTTTTTTAATTTAAAAACTCTAAATCTTACCGGAAGAGACCTTCCTCCTGTTAGCAGAGTATACCAGTTTATGGAGCAATACAAAATCGGAAGTTATCGTACCATGATGTCCTTGATAAACAACAGTTTTCTGATTGGTTTTGAGTTCACACTACTTGTACACCATTTTGGTAGGAGTGTGCCTTCCATTACCATCTAATCGTTATATAAAAGACTTTGGTATCTGTTCACAAGTGATGTCTTTCCTTCTTGGCACAGATGGACACAACGATTGTGTCAATCATGTTGTGGGTAGGGAATTTGGGGACGTCTTTAACTAAATTCAATTCAACCCACATTCTCATCCTATAACCAGTTATGGTAAAATGTCTCCAAGTATGGAAGCAGACATGAGGGTGGTACACTGCATGGACTAGAGTTACCCTAATGCTCCACAATTGTGACCAAAGCCGTCCTATGGCTTTCCTTCCCTTTGCATGTAAATGTTGTTGCTATTTTGCAGCAACAGTCAATGTTCACATTTCTTCAATGACTGAAAGTGATTTATTAGATCAAATATGAGCATCCTCCTGCAACACCTTCATGCTGGTAATTATTTTCTTGTTTTCTAATTGAAGGGGTTGTGTCATTGGACACAGAAATCTGGTTTCTAGACCGAGCTCTCTACTGGCATTTTCTTACAGAAACCTTCACCGCCTACTACAGGCTTCTCATCACCCACTTGGGCCTTCCTCAGTGGCAGTACACCTTCACAAGCTTTGGCGTCAGCCCACAGGCAAAGGTAAGCCGTACAATCTATTTATTTGTTGTAATAAAAGTTGGAATTACATTTTAATGCTGAGATTAAAAGTGGGTTGTTTAGTAAAACAACTTTTATGAAACATAATTCTGATACTGCTTAATTGGCATCAAGTGAATTAATGAAATGTTATTATTAACCTAGGAACTGAATTTCCTTGATGAATTAAGCATTCCACCCACATGTATCAGTGAGAAGCTCTATGTGCCCAGGCATGGGTCCGGTGCTATTTGGACTCTGGTTGCGCCTCACTGATGAGGTCCAAAAAAGCCAAAACTAGTCTGGAACGGACCTGGCCTGGCAGTTCAAGCTGGACTTTTCACACTTGAGCAGGACTCATTTTCATATGGGTGATCTCCGTCTTTAGCGGCATCGTTGGCAAAAAAAAATTGACTGGAATGCCTCCCCAAGTAATTACCAGTGACCGAGATTAATTAAATGGTCCACCATCATTTTTTGTTTTTCTAGGCTTCTTTTAGCAGGGGTAGCATGTAAAGCCGAAGTGGAGATTGGTTTTGATATTTTCTCAATATATTGTTTGGAAGCAAAGCTCAGGATTTTGTGTCACCATTTACATAGGTATTCTTAACACCTTGAGATATTTTCTTGTTTGTTGGGGAATACTACTCACACCATTTCTCAGAAACTAATGCTAAAAGAGTCGAGTATACGTAGGCACAGCTCTATCCCACCACTGAACACCAATTATGTTAGAAAAACACTCCCACACCGGACATACACTGTGGTAGCTTGGCTCGAGTGGTCAGGGATCAGGCACCGTGCTAAGCATACGTCATACCCACACAATAACCATGCGTGCATCCGTTCCAAAAACGACACTACACCTTAAAAATTATACTGAAAATATATCTCTTTATCTTCTTTTCTCTTAGTTGCTGATTAAATAAATAATAATACAATCACAGTACACAAGGCTTTTCCTGTGGAAGGGTAAATCAAATCAATAATACTTCAACGATTCAATAAATAAGGTAGATCATAAATAATCAAGGCATAAATATAAGTGCATTACATAAAAGGCAATTAAATATTACGAGGCAATAAATACTGTGCGACAATAAATACTGTGCGACAATAAATACTGTGAAACAATAAATACTGTGAGGCAATAAATACTGTGAGGCCATAAATAGGATGAATACAATAAATACAGTGCTCTCAATAAATAATAAAAGCCAACAGTGACACTTGAAAATCAGTTCACATTCCTGAGGTACTATGGGATGATTTGGCCCAATCCCAGCTTTTAGAGTTTTGGATGACCTGCGGGATGTACTACCTGGCTTGGACAAGGCTGAGGCCTAAACTGAGGTAGATCAAGGGGGAATCTAGAGATCTGGCTCTCCCACACTACACAACCCCTCTGTATTAGTCTCAGCTCACCCCTGGCACTATCAAGCTGGTTCCAGCACCTCTCTAGCCTCTAGGATGGTCTCTTAGGGCTTCACAGGGCCTTAGGCGCCCTCTATTCCACTTACTGCCCTTTTTATGAAGTTCCGACGCCGCCGGAGTCGTGTCGACGCCGGGAGGCGGTTCCGGTTCGATGACGTCGGGCGGTCTTGGCTCGATGTCGACTTCGGGCGGCTCCGGTTCGATGACGTCGGGCGGCCTTGGCTCGATGTCGACTTCCGGCGGCTCCGGAGTGCGATCTCCACTCCCGACCTCCGGCACACTTCACCTCGGTCTCCGGCGACTCCGGAGGGCGGACTTCACTCCCCCGTCGACGCCGCACACTCGACCTCAGGTGACTTCCTCCTCGACCTCTGGTGTCTCCACGACCTCCGTCGGCGCCCTCTCTCGACCTCTGGCGACTCCGGGTACGACGTCTGCTTTCCAGTCAGCGCCGCTTCTCCACTTCGGGCTCCAGGTCTCCAGGCTTCTCGACGTCGGACTTCAGGAAGTTACCAGTAACCAGGTCAGGAACTTGCTGTTCTTCACTTTTAAGGCCTGTTCCGGCTGTCCAGGTCCTTAAGATGGTTTTTCTTGCTTTCTCCCACACAGGGCTCCAGGCTGGGCTCAGTCAGCAGGGACTAGTATCAAGGGTGGGTTTCTGGACCCCACTCCAGGCACAAGTTTCCACCCCTGCTGCCTCACTCCTTCCTCCTTCAGTTCTGTGCTCCTCTCTCTTCACCAGTCAGGTGCCAACTGCCAACTCCAACTGCCAACCTGGAGATGCCTTCCCAACATTCTAAACCTGCCTCACACTGTCACAGGGTTCTGGAATGTTCTGGAAGGTGCTGGTAGGTTCCAGTGATGTCACAGGTGACAATGGGTGGCCACCATTTTGTGTTTCAGGCCCTCAGACAGAAGTTCCAGGGGTAGATAAAATGGCTCCCTGAATCTGCATCAATACTAAAAAGTCTGGTGGTTCCCAAAAAGGAAAAAATACTAACAGGGTTTGAGGCAAAAGTGGGACAAAATAAATAATGATGAGGAGGGACCACCCAAAGGGCGGACAGGTCTAACACGCGTCCCCCCCCCCAGCTGAAAGTGGGGAGAGCTACCCAACCCCTTGGGAGTTCTCATCACTAAGGCGGAAATACCTTGAGAGACCGTCTGCATTGGCGTGGTCCACTCCAGGCCGATGTTCCACCTGAAAGTCCATTCCCTGTAGGGAGATAGACCACCTTAGCAACTTGGGATTCTCCCCCTTCATCTGCATCAGCCAACAAAGGGGTCTGTGGTCGGTCTGAACTAGGAATTGCGAGCCAAACAGGTATGGCCGCAACTTCTTCAGAGCCCATACCACTGCAAAGGCTTCTCGCTCTATTGCACTCCACTTCTGTTCCCTGGGAAGTAGTCTCCGGGATAGGAAGACCATGGGTTGATCCAGACCCTCTTCATTGAGTTGCGATAACACTGCCCCAATGCCATGTTCCGATGCATCTGTCTGGACAATGAACTTCTTGGAAAAGTCTGGGGCCCTTAAGACTGGGGCCTCGCACATGGCTTGCTTCAGCTTTACGAAGGCCTGCTGACAAGCCTCCGTCCAGACTACCCATCGAGGTTGCTTCTTGGACGTAAGCTCCGTGAGGGGGGCCACGATGGTACCGTATCCCCTCACGAAGCGGCGGTAGTATCCAGTGAGGCCCAAAAATGCTCGGACCTCAGTCTGAGTCTTGGGGGGTTCCCAGGCCATGATGGCCTCGATCTTCGCCTGGAGGGGTTGCACCGCTCCCCTACCCACCAAGTGTCCAAGGTACACTACCGACCCCTGCCCGATCTGGCACTTGCTGGCCTTGATCGTTAAACCAGCTTGTCTCAGAGCCTGGAGAACAGCTTGCAGGTGACGCAAGTGATCCTCCCAGCTGTTACTGAAGACGGCTATGTCATCCAGATAAGCAGCAGAGAAACTCTCCATTCCAGTGAGGATCTGGTTCACCAGACGCTGAAACGTGGCAGGTGCGTTCTTGAGCCCAAAGGGCATCACACAGAACTGCTAGTGGCCATTGGGCGTGGAGAAGGCTGACCTTTCCCTAGCTCCATCAGTCAAAGAGATCTGCCAGTACCCAGAAGTAAGGTCAAAGGTACTTAGATATTGGGCAGCTCCCAGCCGGTCAATCAATTCATCCGCCCTTGGGATCGGATGAGCATCAGTTTTGGTTACTGAATTCAGTCCCCGGTAGTCCACACAGAACCTCAGTTCCGGTTGGGCACCCGGTGGTGCGGCTTTTGGTAATAACACCACCGGACTGGACCAGGGACTGCTGGAAGGTTCGATCACTCCTAGCTCCAGCATCTTAGTGACTTCACTGTTAATGCTGGCCTTCACCTTGTCTGACATCCGGTAGATCTTGGACTTCACAGGTGGGCTGTCTCCTGTGTCCACGTCATGGACGCACAGGTGAGTCCTACCCGGAACAAGGGAGAACAACGAAGAGTACTGTCCCAGGACCTGGCGGCAGTCCTCCTGCTGTTCAGGAGTTAGAGATGGGGAGAGAATCACTCCCTCCACCGACCCATCCTTCTCTTGAGACGCAAATAAATCGGGGAGAGGCTCGCTTTCCGCGTCCTCTGCTCCGTCAGTCACCATCATCAAAATGACTTCGGGCCTCTCGTGGTGGGGTTTGAGGCGGTTGGCATGCAGCACCCGTAGGGGCTGACGAGGGGTCTTAAGATCCACCAAGTAGGTAGCCTTACCCTTCTTCTCCAATACCTCAAAGGGTCCTGACCAGCGATCCTGGAGGGCGCTAAGCTCTCCTGGTTCGATCACCCACACCTTCTGGCCAGGCTCCAATTCCACCGGGTGAGCATTGTGGTCATACCACGCCTTCATTACTGCTTGGCTGGCCTCCAAGTTGTCAGAAGCTTGCTTTCACAACTTAGCCATTTGGCTCCGGAAGGCCAGCATGTAGCTCACCACATCCTGGGGAAGCTTTCTGGAAGTTCTTTCCCATCCGTCTCTCACCAGCCTGAGAGGTCCACGCACAGGGTGCCCATACAAAAGCTCGAAGGGGCTGAAGCCCACTCCCTTCTGTGGCACTTCCCTGTAGGAAAACAATAGACCGGGTAGGAGGACGTCCCATTTCCTCCGCAGGCTTTCAGGCAGACTTCTGATCATGCCTTTCAAGGTTTTGTTAAACCTCTCCACCAGACCAATGGTCTGGGGGTGGTAAGGAGTTGTGAACCGGTAGGTCACTCCACACTCCTTCCACATGGCCCGCATGTATGCTGACATGAAGTTGGTCCCCCTGTCGGACACAACTTCCTTGGGAAAACCCACTCGGGTAAAGATTCCCATCCGGGCCCTAGCCACAACAGGTGCTGTAATGGTCCTCAGAGGTATAGCCTCTGGGTACCGTGTGGCATGATCCACCAAAACCAGGATAAACCTGTGACCAGCTGTAGTAGGCGGATCTAATGGACCCACAATGTCGATGCCCACCCTTTCAAAGGGGGTGCTAACGACAGGAAGTGGTTCCAGGGGAGCTTTCAGCTTCACCCCTCTTTTCCCACTGGCTTGGCAAGACACACATGTCCGGCAGTAGGTGTCGGACGACACTTTCATTTGAGGCCAATAAAAGTGTGGGACAAGACGGGCGAAGGTCTTGTCTTGCCCCAGGTGTCCTGCCAAGGGGATCTCGTGAGCCAATTCCAGTAGGAAGGCTCGGTAACGTTGAGGGACTACTAAGGCTCGTGACGATCCATGTAGGGGTGCCTTGGGTTCACTGTAGAGGAGGCCATCCTCCCAGTAAACACTGTAGTTCCCTTCAACGTTCCCTGCTGCCTGGGCTTCGGCCTGTCGCCTCAGTCCCTCAAGGGTGGGGCACTCCTCCTGGCCCTGGCAGAATTCCTCCCTGGTCGGGCCTCCCTCCACGTGCCACTCGGCCGGGATGGGGAGGTCCTCCAGTTTGGTGACATCCCCCACCGCAGACTCCTGGTCCACCACCTCCGGTGGCCTATCCGTCCTACGGGGTGCGGACGCCGAGGCAGGCTCCTCCTGTCCTCGGTTCTTCCCTTGATCGGCAGCTGGCTGGGCCTTTGTTCCAGGCTCCAGCCTGAACGAACTCCCTCTCCGGGTAGTCGCGGACCCTGTGCTCACACAGGCCCAGACAGGTGTACCCAGCATCTCAGTGTGAGTCCGGTATTCCACCTCTTTCCAAGCATTGTGCTCCATGTCATTCCCTAGCAGACAATCGACTGGCACGGCAGGGCTTACGGCAACTCGAAGTGAACCTGCAACCCCTTCCCATTCAAAGGGAACCTCGGCCACCGGATAGTGGCCCATTCTGCCGTCAGCCATCGCGGCAGGGTGGAGTACATCGGGAATCACCTGCTCTGGAGACACCAGTTGGCTACGCACCATAGTCATACTGGCTCCTGTGTCTCTCAGAGCCTCCCCCCTTTGGCCGTTGATGGTGACCCACTGCCCATACTTTATAGTATTTGCGGGCACCTGGATCTTAGGAACCATCTCCCGTTCTCCCAGGGACACTAAAGTGACACCCGCCCACTCCCTTCCCTTAATTAAAGGCATCTCCTCCCCGAGCACTACACTAGCTACTCCGGGGGCCTTTCCTCCAATGGGAGGGGGTGGTCGTTTTGGGCACTTTGCATCTCCCTTATAGTGTCCAACGCCACCGCACTCGAAGCAATGGACAACCCTTGGCTGCTGACTCTGGCCAGGATTAGGGTTTCGGGGTGGGTTAGCCCTAGGGGTGAATCCTGTTCCCTTACCTTGGAAATTATTTTGGGGGCCTTTGGAGAACTCCTTTTTCTTCCCCCCCCCCTCTTTCTTCTGGGGGGCGCCCTGTCCGGCCTTTTGAGTATCCCCTCCAGTCCCCCTTGTGGACACCCGGGTACTAGCCCAAATGTCCGCCTCCTCAGCAAGCTTCCGGGGATTGGTCAGCTTGCTATCCACCAGGTGTTGACGCAGTTCAGGGAAACATTTTTCGAGCAGGTGTTCCTTCAATACTAAATCAAACAACCCCTCGTAGTTCCTCACTTCACTGCCCTGAATCCAACCCTCTAATGCCTTCTTTGCATAATCCAGGAAGTCCACCTAATTCTGTGTGCCCAGTTTGTGGCTACCCCGGAACTTCTGTCTGTATTTCTCGGGTGTTAGTCCAAACTTTCGTATGAGCGCCACTTTCATGGTGGGGTAGTGGGTCTGCTCATCCTGCTCTAGGGCCAATAATGCATCCCTACCAGCTGGAGGCATGTACCTGTACAATCCCCCTCCCCAGTACTTCTCTGGAACCCCATGGGCCCTTAATGAGACCTCATAGGCCGCTAGCCACTTGGCAATATCGTCGCCCACACCATAGCTAGCCACTATGTCTTTCGGCAAATAGGGTTTGGGTTCCCTGGTGAACTCTCTTTCTTCGCTGCCACCATTAGGAATAGGGTGTGCCCCGACTCGTAGGATCTGGAGATCTATCTCCCTTAACCTCAACTCATGAGCCATCCTCTGTTCCTCCTTCTCTTTCTCCAGCCTTGCTAAGTCCCATGTGAGCTGTCTTTTCTCCCTCCGGTCTGTTAACTCCACTTCAGACAAGCCACCGCTAGAGGCACTGCTGCCCTTCCTAGAAAGTGTCCTGGGCCCCGCTAACAGGTTCCCCACCTCAGGTTGGTACAAACCAGCTCCCTCACTGTCGGGCTCTCTATCCCTGTCCTCCTCCGCAGCCTTGCTTTCTCGTCGTGCCTCCCCCCAAGCCCTTAAGCTGGTTTGGAGTGCACCCTTCTTTGCTCCTGGGGGACAATACACCCCCTCCCGCTGACAAAACTCCCTGAGTTGGGCCACAGTGTACGTTTCTAAATTCTCCAGTACAAACTCCATCTTGCCCACTCAGGTCAGAGGACAGTTATTTGCAGAAGCTATGCAGGGGGGTACCTTTTATAATACCTCCTCCCACCACCAGAGTAAATTTGGAAAAAACAAAAACTCACAATTAGGAAGTCCGCTTGGAGAAAACTCCCGGTGTAGGCCTATGGACTACCCACAGTTATTGTCGAGTATACGTAGGCACAGCTCTATCCCACCGCTGCCACCAATTATGTTAGAAAAACACTCCCACACCGGAAGGGTGGTGGTGTTCTCCCAGACATACACTGTGGTAGCTTGGCTCGAGTGGTCAGGGATCAGGCACCGTGCTAAGCATACGTCATACCCACACAATAACCATGCGTGCATCCGTTCCAAAAATGACACTACACCTTAAAAATTATACTGAAAATATATCTCTTTATCTTCTTTTCTCTTAGTTGCTGATTAAATAAATAATAATACAATCACAGTACACAAGGCTTTTCCTGTGGAAGGGTAAATCAAATCAATAATACTTCAACGATTCAATAAATAAGGTAGATCATAAATAATCAAGGCATAATTATAAGTGCATTACATAAAAGGCAATTAAATATTACGAGGCAATAAATACTGCGAGACAATAAATACTGTGCGACAATAAATACTGTGAGGCAATAAATACTGTGAGGCCATAAATAGGATGAATACAATAAATACAGTGCTCTCAATAAATAATAAAAGCCAACAGTGACACTTGAAAATCAGTTCACATTCCTGAGGTACTATGGGATGATTTGGCCCAATCCCAGCTTGTAGAGTTTTGGATGACCTGCGGGATGTACTACCTGGCTTGGACAAGGCTGAGGCCTAAACTGAGGTAGATCAAGGGGGAATCTAGAGATCTGGCTCTCCCACACTACACAACCCCTCTGTATTAGTCTCAGCTCACCCCTGGCACTATCAAGCTGGTTCCAGCACCTCTCTAGCCTCTAGGATGGTCTCTTAGGGCTTCACAGGGCCTTAGGCGCCCTCTATTCCACTTACTGCCCTTTTTATGAAGTTCCGACGCCGCCGGAGTCGTGTCGACGCCGTGAGGCGGTTCCGGTTCGATGTCGGCGGCCTCGGCTCAATGACCGTTCTTGTCGACGCCGGGAGGCGGTTCCGGTTCGCTGTCGGCGGCCTCGGTTCGATGACGTCGGGCGGTCTTGGCTCGATGTCGACTTCGGGCGGCTCCGGTTCGATGACGTCGGGCGGCCTTGGCTCGATGTCGACTTCCGGCGGCTCCGGAGTGCGATCTCCACTCCCGACCTCCGGTGCTCCTTTCCTCAGGTTCCGGCGACTCCGGAGTGCGACCTCCACTCCCGACCAACGGCACGATTCTCTTCAGGTTCCGGCGACTCCGGAGTGCGATCTCCACTCCCGACCTCCGGCACACTTCACCTCGGTCTCTGGCGACTCCGGAGGGCGGACTTCACTCCCCCGTCGACGCCGCACACTCGACCTCAGGTGACTTCCTCCTCGACCTCTGGTGTCTCCACGACCTCCGTCGGCGCCCTCTCTCGACCTCTGGCGACTCCGGGTACGACGTCTGCTTTCCAGTCAGCGCCGCTTCTCCACTTCGGGCTCCAGGTCTCCAGGCTTCTCGACGTCGGACTTCAGGAAGTTACCAGTAACCAGGTCAGGAACTTGCTGTTCTTCACTTTTAAGGCCTGTTCCGGCTGTCCAGGTCCTTAAGATGATTTTTCTTGCTTTCTCCCACACAGGGCTCCAGGCTGGGCTCAGTCAGCAGGGACTAGTATCAAGGGTGGGTTTCTGGACCCCACTCCAGGCACAAGTTTCCACCCCTGCTGCCTCACTCCTTCCTCCTTCAGTTCTGTGCTCCTCTCTCTTCACCAGTCAGGTGCCAACTCCAACTGCCAACCTGGAGATGCCTTCCCAACATTCTAAACCTGCCTCACACTGTCACAGGGTTCTGGAATGTTCTGGAAGGTGCTGGTAGGTTCCAGTGATGTCACAGGTGACAATGGGTGGCCACCATTTTGTGTTTCAGGCCCTCAGACAGAAGTTCCAGGGGTAGATAAAATGGCTCCCTGAATCTGCATCAATACAAAAAAGTCTGGTGGTTCCCAAAAAGGAAAAAATACTAACAGGGTTTGAGGCAAAAGTGGGACAAAATAAATAATGATGAGGAGGGACCACCCAAAGGGCGGACAGGTCTAACAGTCCACCATCATTTTTTGTTTTTCTAGGCTTCTTTTAGCAGGGGTAGCATGTAAAGCCGAAGTGGAGATTGGTTTTGATATTTTCTCAATATATTGTTTGGAAGCAAAGCTCAGGATTTTGTGTCACCATTTACATAGGTATTCTTAACACCTTGAGATATTTTCTTGTTTGTTGGGGAATACTACTCACACCATATCTCAGAAACTAATGCTAAAAGAGATACTGGTGGAGCAGTCTTTAATTTGTAGAACGATGCTTACATTGAAGGGAGTACAGTTTTATTTGTATACCCTTCCATTGCTTTTCGAGGATCCCCATTCAACCTCTGTCCAGCTTTGCTCTTTTTATGAGTAAAGTCCATAATCTTTGTCGTGCTCTTATTTATAATAAGAACTTGATTTTACAGCAGACAGCAAGACTATTCATAGCTCTCTGCAGTGCAAATGAATTACAGCAGCACATGCTCCTGACTCAGTTTAAAGAGTGCTGTTATTTGGTTTCCCAATTCTTCTGGAAAATCTGATACCAGTGCAGGAAAGGTTGCTGCTGTGCCTTTTCGTGAAAAAACCGGATTAAACTAATCCTCATCCTGCAACTCTCCTCCATAACAGCTGCTAAAGTACCTTTTTACTACAGTTGCGAAATCGACAAATGCATAGTGCGCAGGCTCACAAAATCCTAATCCAGGCCCTCCTTGACATCCATATGAGGCATTTTAATACTATTACATCATTTAGAGCACTGTTTTTAAATCCTGTGTTTTGATGTCATCTTGCTGTCACATGCATAGTTTGCCTAATGGAGAAGTGACACCTTGACAAATACATTGCCCATAGCGTTCAAAATTGTTAAGTGACCTCTGGCTGAATGAATCAGTCCTTTTACCTTGTTCCATATGCTAAAATCAAGGCAGTCCCCTTCCATACTGCAGAAGATACAGCTGTATTTGCAGCAGTCTCAAAAAGGGTAACATCCCTGATGCCTCTTACCTTTTAATGAAAAAATGAACCACATGGCTGGATCAGAGATCTTAGAAATTTGACACTGCTTGAACTGCCAAGTTCATAGAGTTTCTACTTTGTACAGAGCCGTTATATATTTCTCACCCACTCCAGACCTCCATACAGTACAATGACATTTTATGTGTAGAATTATGGATTACCTTATGGACCATGAAGCCGGTAATTTAGTCAAGTATCTAGAATTCTCTAGCATCTCTTGTTGTTATGAATTTGTGAAGTGACTGTACGGGAAATAGGGGACGGGAGGTAAAGAGTAAAGAAACACTCCGTAAGTATCTCAACCTGTAGGCCTGCAGTCATGTCTGCCCTGTCACTGTAGTGGAAAGCACAATGGGTGTTACAGCCTACTAGGGCAACTCAACTAACAGGCCCTGGGTACCCCTTGTACCACATACTGGGGACTTAAAGGTACATTAAATATGCTAATCAGAGGTATGCCAAGTTCACCATTTTGTAAAGCGGGAGAAGGGGGCACAAGCACTTTATCACTGGTTAGCAGGGGTAAAATGCACAGAGTTCTACAGCCAGTAAACAATATAGGGTATAGTAAAAGGAGAAAAATCCAGGGTGACCCTGCAGAAAGGGCAACTTTCCTAAAAGTAGAAATGGAATACATCTACCTTCAACCTTCTTTTCTTGTTTTACATTATATATGCAGGGATAAATGTCCGGAAATAGCGACAATGGCATTTGTCACAAGATGTTTCCCTGGATTTTAGCTTTTCGACAGTTTGTGGTTCCCAATTCGTAGGGATCCCTAAAACTGCAAATATGATGCATCCCAGGAAGACATTTGGTGAATGGGGAGAAGCTACACTGGTTCCTCCGGCACAGAGGGTCATGAGTACTAATCTACCCCCACACCCTCGCCGGCACCGAAAAAGGCTTCGGTCAAGACCAGAGACACTGCTTCACACACCGCACCTTCGGGCCCGGTAAAGAAGCCAAGTAAGCCTTCCGGCGGCTCGGGCTCGAGCCAGCCCACCGTCGGTGCCAATAAACACTCTTCGGCACTGAAAAAGAAACCGGCCTCCATCTCGACACCGAGCCCCGCACCGAACCACTTTGGGTCGAAACCCAGCTCTTCGGTACCGACACCATCTTCGGTACCGACCAAAGCACACAAGGCCACCGGCACCGACACTTCGAAGCCGAAACCCATCTCGGCGCCTACCAAACAACCGGAGTTTCCTAAGCATGGTTCCAAACAACGAACCGACACAGAAAAACATAAGAAACCAACGGCCCGACGCCTTCGGCACCGACGGACCAACCAACCTCGCCAGAACTTTTTACACCGGATCCCTTACAAAAATCATTAACCAAGGATCCCAAAACTGGACATTTAATGCTCTCTATCAAAAAGAGACAATTGGAGAAACCGGCTCCGCCTCCACCTCCAAAGAGGAAAGACTCTGCTACCTCCCCTTTCAGACTACCTTCCCCACCTCCTCCACCGCCTCCACCTTCTCCTCCTCCACCTCCTCCGCCCTCTCCACCCCCACCTCATCATTCCCCAACTCCATCTCCGGATGATGATGATCAGGGGGATCCATATGACGACATAGGGGATGTACCCCGAGATCTACCTACAGGGGACCCCACAGGATCCCCAGACCCATGGGACGATTATAATATCCCTGATGTCCCTAACATCCCACAGGACGATCTTTACCCTTCCAGACCTTCTCCACCAGAAGACTCATTGGGGTTCAACCACCTATTGCAAAGGGCGGCACACTATCACGGGGTAGATCTACATACCGACCCCGTGGAAGAGGATTCCCTCCTCGATACATTCGACATCACACATAGGACCACCTCCATATTGCCTATGCTCAAAGGGGTTATAAAGCATGCGCCAGAGGTCTTTAAGGAACCAGTCAGAGCCAGGGTCATTAACCCGGTCATTGAGAAGAAATATCAATCAATCAATCAATCAAAGACATTTATAGAGCGCACTACTTACCCGTAGGGTCTCAAGGCGCTGGGGGAAGGGGGGTGCCGTTACTGCTCGAACAGCCAGGTCTTCAGCTTCTTCCTGAAGGAGAGGTGGTCTTGGGTCAGGCGCAGGTCGGACGGGAGGGAGTTCCAGGTCTTGGCGGCCAGGTAGGAGAAGGATCTTCCTCCTGTAGTCGCTCTTCGGATGCGGGGGACGGCGGCGAGGGCGTGGTTGGCTGATCGGAGGTGGTGTTTGGGAGCGTAGAAGTTGATTCGGCTGTTGAGGTAGCTCGGGCCTTGGTCGTGTAGGGCTTTGTGTGCGTGGGTGAGGAGGCGGAAGGTGATTCTTTTGTTGACGGGGAGCCAGTGAAGGTCTCTCAGATGTCCGGAGATGTGGCTGGTTCGTGGGATGTCGAGGATGAGTCTGGCTGAGGCGTTCTGGATCCGCTGGAGTCTCTTCTGGAGCTTGGCGGTGGTACCGGCGTAGAGGGTGTTGCCGTAGTCCAGTCGGCTAGTGACGAGGGCCTGGGTGACGGTCTTCCTGGTCTCGGTGGGGATCCACCAGAAGATCTTCCGTAGCATGCGTAGGATGTTGAAGCACGCCGAGGAGACGTTGTTGACTTGCCTGGTCATGGAGAGGGAGGAGTCCAAGATGAAGCCCAGGTTGCGTGCGTGGTCTGTCGGTTTGGGTGCGGTGCCCAGGGCGGGAGGCCACCAGGAGTCGTCCCAGGCGGAGGGTGAAGAGCCCAGGATGAGGACCTCCGTCTTGTCCGAGTTCAGTTTCAGGCGGCTGGTCGTCATCCACTCGGCTACCTCTTTCATCCCTTCGTGCAGGTTAGCTCTGGCGGCGGCGGGGTCGTTGGTCAGGGAGAGGATCAGCTGGGTGTCGTCGGCGTAGGAGATTATGTTGAGGTTGTGTTGGCGTGCGATGGCCGCGAGGGGGCTCATGTAGACGTTGAAGAGGGTGGGGCTCAGTGAGGATCCTTGAGGGACGCCGCAGAGGACTTCGGTGGCCTCTGACTTGTACGGTGGTAGGCGGACTCTGTGTTCTTCCGTCGAGGAAGGAGATGATCCATTCCAGCGCCTTGTCCAGGATACCGACGTTGCTGAGGCGCTGTACTAGGGTGCGGTCGCAGACAGTGTCGAATGCCGCGGAGAGGTCTAGGAGGATGAGGGCCGCTGTTTCTCCGTTGTCCATCAGGGCTCGGATGTCATCGGTGGCGGCGATGAGGGCGGTCTCGGTGCTGTGATTGGCTCGGAAGCCGGACTGTGAGGGGTCGAGGGATCCATTCGTCTCGAGGAAGGCGGCCATCCGCTTGTTGACGGTCTTCTCGATGACTTTGGCAGGAAATGGGAGGAGCGAGATGGGGCGGTAATTCTTGAGTTCGGTAGGGTCCGCAGTGGGTTTCTTGAGTAGAGCGCTGAGTTCGGCGTGCTTCCAGCTCTCAGGGAAGGTGGCGGTGTCGAAGGATGTGTTGATGATGTCTCGCAGGTGGGGTGCGATGACAGCGTCGGCCTTGTTGAAGACGTGGTGAGGGCAGGGGTCGGTCGGTGATCCGGAGTGGATGGAGTTCATCGTGCGGATGGTGTCTTCAGTGCTGATCGGGGTCCAGGCGTGGAGGGTGGTGGTGGGGGGTGGTTGTTCGGTCTTGGTGTGCGTTGGTTGGTTGTTGAAGCTGTTGTGTATGTCCGCGATCTTGTTGTGGAAGTATGAAGCGAGGGAGTTGCAGAGGCGGACTCTGTGTTCTTCCGTCGAGGAAGGAGATGATCCATTCCAGCGCCTTGTCCAGGATACCGACGTTGCTGAGGCGCTGTACTAGGGTGCGGTCGCAGACAGTGTCGAATGCCGCGGAGAGGTCTAGGAGGATGAGGGCCGCTGTTTCTCCGTTGTCCATCAGGGCTCGGATGTCATCGGTGGCGGCGATGAGGGCGGTCTCGGTGCTGTGATTGGCTCGGAAGCCGGACTGTGAGGGGTCGAGGGATCCATTCGTCTCGAGGAAGGCGGCCATCCGCTTGTTGACGGTCTTCTCGATGACTTTGGCAGGAAATGGGAGGAGCGAGATGGGGCGGTAATTCTTGAGTTCGGTAGGGTCCGCAGTGGGTTTCTTGAGTAGAGCGCTGAGTTCGGCGTGCTTCCAGCTCTCAGGGAAGGTGGCGGTGTCGAAGGATGTGTTGATGATGTCTCGCAGGTGGGGTGCGATGACAGCGTCGGCCTTGTTGAAGACGTGGTGAGGGCAGGGGTCGGTCGGTGATCCGGAGTGGATGGAGTTCATCGTGCGGATGGTGTCTTCAGTGCTGATCGGGGTCCAGGCGTGGAGGGTGGTGGTGGGGGGTGGTTGTTCGGTCTTGGTGTGCGTTGGTTGGTTGTTGAAGCTGTTGTGTATGTCCGCGATCTTGTTGTGGAAGTATGAAGCGAGGGAGTTGCAGAGGTCTTGCGATGGGGTGATGTCGTTGTTTCCTGCGCTGGGGTTGGATAGCTCTTTCACGATGTTGAAGAGTTCCTTGCAGTTGTGTGCGTTGTTGTCCAGCCGGTCCTTGAATGCAGTTTTCTTGGCGGCGCGGATCAGCTGGTGGTGCTTCCGGGTGGCCAGCTTGAAGGTGGTCCTGTTGTCCGGTGTAGGTTCCCTTCTCCAGACTTTCTCGAGGGCTCGGCAGTTCTTCTTGGAGCTCTTGAGTTCGTCGGTGAACCACGGGGCTTTCTTGCTGCCGGGTCTGCTGGGCGGGGTCCTCAGCGGGGCGAGTTCGTCCGCGCAGATGCTGATCCACTTCGTGAGGTTGTCGGCGGCCTGGCTGGGGTTTGCTGAGCTGGCAGGAGGGTGCTGGCTCAGGGAGGTGGCGAGCTGGTCTGCTGTGATCTTGTTCCAGCTTCTGCGGGCGGCCTGTTGCTGGTGGTGGTGGGTCGTTGTTCTCTTGAAGGTGAAGTGGACGCAGCTGTGGTCCGTCCATTGAAGCTCTGTGGCGTGGCTGAAGTCGATGTCTGTGCAGGAAGAGAAGACTGCGTCGAGTGTGTGTCCGGCGAGGTGGGTGGGGGTGGACACCAGCTGCTTGAGTCCAAGATTGGCGAGGTTGTCGAGCAGGGTGCTGGTGTTGCTGTCGTTGTTGTTCTCCAGGTGGAAGTTGAGGTCCCCCAGGAGGATGTAGTCAGCGGAGGGGAGGGCATGCGGGCTGACGAAGTCGGCGATGTCCTCGCTGAATTGGGTGCGTGGTCCCGGAGGTCGGTAGATCAGGGTGCCTCTGAGGGTGGTGTTCGGGTCGGTGTGGATCTGGAAATGCAGGTGTTCGGCGGTGGTCAGGGTGTTGTCGGTGCTGGTCGTGAGACGGATGGTGTTCCTGTGGATGATGGCGATGCCTCCTCCCATCTGGTTGGCGGTGCGGTCCCTCCGGACGATCTTGTAGCCCTCTGGGATAGCGATGGCGATGTCGGGAGCTGAAGAGGCGTTCATCCAGGTCTCTGTGAGGAAGGCAACGTCAGGGGCTGTGGCGTCTAGGAGGTTCCAGAGTTCGATGGCGTGTCTGTGGACGGAGCGGGTTTTGAGCAGGATGCACTTGAGGTGGGTGCTGCTGGTGTTCGACTTGGCGGGTGCTGGTGCGAGGCAGGTCCGGATGCAGGAGAATTTGCAGGCGTGGCAGCTGAAGGGTCCGTGGGTGCGTCGTGGTGTGGCTTGGTGGCATCCTGGGAGTCGGCCGGTGTTGAGTGCGATGAGGGTGGCGGCGGAGTACGTCAGGCGGGTTGGTCGGGGTCTTCGTGGGCCAGGGGTCCTGGCGCTGGTCGCGATCCGGTCGCGGACGCGCGCAGACGGGCTTACCTTTGGCGCGCCTTCGGCGCACAATCGGCGCACCCGCTGCGCGTGGCCGCTGCGCGTTCGCACGGTCGCCATATAAGGCGAAGTGCGCGGGTGGGCGGAGCAGCTGGGAGGCGGGAGCGGGGAGGGTACAGAAGAGAAAGGGGCGGGGTAAATGGCGGTGGCGGGAAGCGGGGAGGGACAGCGGAGGGCGGCGAGGTAGGCGGGCAAACAGGAAGGAAACTGTTACCACGGCACAATAATTACAGAAAAACAAGCACAAATGGAGGGCAAAAACAAATGGCGAAAACAGGCAGAAAAACGTTAACACAGCACAATGATTACAGAAAAACAAGCATAAATGGGGGGCAAAACAAGTGGCGAAAACAAATGGGGAGAAACCAAGACGGCAGCGAGGCCGGCGGCGAGGCAGTTAGGCAAGGCAAAGGGGCACACGCAGCAGCTGGTGGCCGTGCGGCGCGGGGGTGTCCCACTGCTTCCACTTCATAAATCTGCCCCTACAGATCCCTCCTACATTAGAGGGCCTGCGCCACTAGATTCTCTAGTCTCCACCGCACGTAAAAGGGCCAACTCCCAGGCATCAGGCGAAGCACCACCACCTGACAAGGAGTCTAAACTCTTGGACGCATCAGGCAAGCGTACTGCATCCCAAGCTGCCAACATATGGCGTATCGCCAATACACAGGCGCTACTCGCCAGATATGACAGGGCCCATTATGACGAATTAGAAGCCATAATGCACCATCCATCTCCCTGATAAATATAAAGCTAGGGCAAACAAACTCATTCAGGAGGGCAAAACCATTACTAATACCTCCATACGCTGTGCCTTAGATGCAGCAGACACAGCCTCTAGGGCTATCAATACTAGTATCCTCCTCCGTCGCCATGCCTGGCTCAGGATATCAGGGTTTAAACCGGAGGTACAAGCTTCCATCCCTTTGACCAGGAACATCTGTTTGGCCCCAAAGTTGATGACGCCCTAGAGAAAATGAAAAAGGACACTGACACGGCAAAATCCTGGGAGCCTTACAATCTCACCGTCCCAGACGCTCCTTTCGCCGCTCTTCCTTTCAGAGCACATCCAGAGGCTACTCCTCAGACACTGCTTCCACTTCATACAAATCCCCTACTCAGTCTACCTTTACAAGGAGTTACCAAAGAGGCGGCTACAGGGGCAACAATAACAAAGGCAGAGGCAAAACAAACACCGCCCGCTCTGCCACCTCGCCTCCCCAATGACTTCCCTCCACTTCCCCCAGACCATCACACTCCGGTCGGTGGCAGACTCCAACATTTCCTTCCGGTCTGGACTACCATCACCTCAGACAAATGGGTAACACAAATAATTCGGTCAGGCTACTGCCTAGAACTAACATCTACCTCCCAAACATTCCACCCAGACAACGCCCGATGTCACCAGAACATCTGCGGCTACTCAAGCAGGAGGTAACCTCCCTCCTAAACAAAGAGGCAATAGAACACGTTCCACCCAACCAACAAAATATAGGGGTCTACCCCCTGTAATTTCTCATACCAAAAAGGGACGAGACTCTACGGCCCATCCTAGACCTTCGGCCCCTAAACACATACATACACTCAGACCACTTTCATATGGTGACGCTTCAGCAGGTACTTCCACTACTTAACCAAAACGACTTCCTCACCACTTTGGACCTAAAAGACGCTTACTTCCACATTCCAGTGCCCACGGCCCAAAGGAAGTACCTCAGATTTGTAGTGGACGGCCAACACTACCAATTCAAAGTGCTCCCGTTCGGAGTCACAACAGCCCCACGAGTATTCACCAAGTGCCTAGCAGTGGTGGCAGCACATCTGCGAAGACAACACATTCATGGCTTCCCATACCTAGACGACTGGTTGATAAAAGCCACTTCATACAATCAATGTGTACAACACACACACACCACCATCAAGCTACTTCATCAGCTGGGCTTTACGGTAAACCACAAAGTCCCATCTCCAACCATCTCACATAAAACAATATCTGGGTGCCACTATAGACACCTCAAAAGTGCTTGCCTACCCCAATCCTGCCAAGATTGCAAGCATTCAGGCTCTACGCGCAAAATTCATAGCACAACACTCCCTTCCAGCTCGGGTGTTCATGCAACTAATAGGGATGATGGCCTCTTGCATCTTCATAGTACCTCACGCAAGACTCCATATGCGTCCTCTCCAAGAGTGCTTAGCGCACCAATGGAACCATTCCCAGGGTCAATTAACAGATCTGGTGTTGGTAGACGGTCATACCCATCGCTCTCTGCAGTGGTGGACCACCACAAACCTTTCCAAAGGTCGACCGTTCCTGGACCCGGTTCCACAGATAGTACTAACAACAGACGCATCGCTCTCCGGCTGGGGAGCTCATCTATTACATCTCACCATGCAAGGCAAATGGACACCCCAATAGAAGCTACTCCATATCAACCATCTGGAGTTACTAGCGATCTTCCTAGCCCTAAAATCTTTTCAGACACAAATTTTGGGCAAAGCAGTCCTAGTCCGCACCGACAACATGACAGCCATGTATTATATTGAAAAACAAGGCGGCACACACTCTCCACAGCTCTCTCAATTAGCACAGAGCATATGGAGATGGGCCATACCCCGGAAAATCTTTCTCCTAGCCCAACATGTCCCAGGAGTACAAAACACTATAGCAGATCTACTCAGCAGACAAACACAACAACTCCACGAGTGGGAACTTCACGCGCAAGTTCTTCACCCATACTTTCAAATGTGGGGGCATCCACAGATAGACCTCTTCGACACCCACGAAAACAAAAAATGCCCAAGCTTTGCCGCCAGATACCCATTGTCCAAAGGCAATGCGATATGGATGAACTGATCAGGCAGATTTGCGTACGCTTTTCCACCTCTCCCACTCATTCCACTAGTAGTGCGCAAACTACAACAGCACTCACTCAGACTAATATTAGTAGCGCCAACTTGGGCCAGACAACCGTGGTACACCACACTGCTGGAACTATCGGTAGTACCGCATCAAAATTTACGCCTCACTTCACACCTCTTAACCCAGAACCATGGAGAGATCAGATACCCGGATCCAGCTCAGCTCAATCTTGCAATCTGGCTCCTGAAATCCTAGAATTCGGGTACCTAAATCTTCCTCCTGACTGTATGAACGTCATCAAAGAAGCTATGCGCCCTACCAATAGAGCGTGCTACGCCACAAAAGTGGAAACGTTTTGTTATCTATTGTCATAACAACACCATCAATCCACTAGATGTGTCCATTCAACACATCATAGGCTACTTACTCCACCTACAAAGGTGCAATCTAGCCTATACGTCCATTCGACTACACCTCGCAGCCATAGCAGCTTGCCTACAAAACAGGCAACATCTCTCACTCTTTCGAGTACCTGCCATTAAAGCCTTCATGGAAGGCCTTAAAAGATGTAATTCCCCCCAGAGTGCCACCCTCACCTGTGTGGAACCTAAATATCGTTCTTACCAGACTAATGGGACCTCCTTTTGAACCCCTACACAAATGTGAACTTCAATTCCTAACATGGAAAACCGCTTTTCTTGTAGCCATCACTTCCCTCAGAAGGGTCAGTGAGATACAAGCATTTACTATTCAAGAACCTTTTCTACAAATGCACTATAATAAGGTGGTTCTCCGTACCAACCCAAAATTCCTCCCCAAAGTCATTTCTCCTTTTCACCTAAACCAATCTGTAGAACTACCAGTATTCTTCTCGCAACCACAAACCGTTGCAGAAAGAGCTCTTCTCACACTAGATGTAAAACGACCCTTAATCTACTACGTCGAGAGAACACAACCTTTCCGTAAGACCAAACAACTGTTTGTCTCTTTCTCTCCACCACACAAGGGCAACCCCATCTCCAAGTTGGGGATAGCTAGGTGGATTGTCAAATGTATTCAAATTTGCTACCATAAAGCAAAACGAACGCTATCCGTTTCCCCTAAAGCCCACTCTACACGTAAAATAGGGGCTTCAATGGTTTTTCTAGGGAACATCTCATTAGATGATATCTGCAAAGCAGCTACATGGTCAACACCGCACACTTTCACCAAACACTATTGTGTAGATGTGCAAACTAAGCAACAAGCTAGTGTGGGCCAGGCTGTACTCAAAACATTATTTCAAACCACTGCAACAGATACGGGTGGTCGCCGCTAACGGTGGGTACTGCTATATAATCTATGCACAAGTGTGTAATCTGCAGCTCATATGCCTCAAACGGAATATGCTACTTACCAGTATGAATCTCTTCTTGGCATGTAGAGCTGCAGATCTACACACGCCCACCCGCCTCCCCGGCTACCGGTATCTGTTCCAGCTTATCTTATTTAGATAACACACACATGGGCATCTTCACTGTTATTACTACGCTCCATCTTTCCCTGCTGGCAAAAAACAATCTGAGGATGGAGCCGAAGCCCATGCGCAATACGATTCAAGGGAGGAGTCACCGAACTCGTGACTTCCAAAGACTTTCCAAGAGGAAAAACAAACTGCAAACATCCGGGCCCAACACCAGATGGCGACCTATGCACAAGTGTGTAGATCTGCAGCTCTACATGCCAAGAACAGATGCATACTGGTAAGTAGCATATTCCATATGTCACCCCTATGTAGGCTTTACTGCCCCTAAGGGAGGGTGCATGATACTTGAAATGTAGGAATTTAATGTTAAGCACGACCTTGCAGTGAAAAGGCCCCAACGCCTATTTTCACTCTAGCAAGACTAGCTGTTCAATGGGAAAACACTGGGGTACATTATTACATTTACCTTTGGTTAGGAAATAGCTTGAAAAATAGTTGAAAACTATTTGTAATAGTTTTTAAAAAAGTTCAATGGTGAAGTCAAATTTGTATAAATATTAAGGAATAGGTGCTTTTAGAAAGTTACCTTTTCCCTGCCTAAAGCCTCAAGAGGTCCATTTGCATTTGTTTTCCCACTTCTGCCATCTAGTAATTATCATTTGATGAGGTAGGTACACTGCTTCCAGAGAAGAGAACAAAAGCCTTAGTGTGGGTAGGTTCTGTGGTTGCCTTGACTGCATGGTCAGTGGGCTGCGCTTAGAAACTTTATTAACTTTGATGAGGTCTCTCCTGTCACTTGCAAATGTTTGCTTACACCTGGGCAAGGCTTTTCCTTTGTTCCCCCATCCTTGCAGGCTCTAATCGCTGTGAGCATTCTTTTTGGCCTTACAGTGTCAAATCCTGATTCAATGTCAAATCCTGATTCACAGGACTGCTGGGGTTTTACATATTACTCTTGGGTCGTTCTTCAAAGGGTAGAGACATGATGCCAAACAATTTTTGTGTATCCACTGGGTGGCTGCTGTTGGCCTTGAAAAATCTACCCACTCATTCGCTATGTCGATTCAGATTTTATCATGGTGAGCTATTTTTCGGGCCTGATGTAGTATTCTTGCATTTATTTGTACATTATATTATCCAAGTTGCTTTCTTTTGTATTTGTCACCGCTCACGCGTTGGTTAAGCATGAACTGTTATCTGGGTTCTGTTTTGTGTTTGGAACCCTTGGGCACGAGTGCTCAGCCAGTTCTAGAGCGTTAGTGCTGGTCAATTGGCTGCCGCTCTGGACTGATTGAGAGTTTGTGGTCGTGGGTCCAAAGAATAAAATAAGAGGTGGTTACCTTTAAATCTAAGGAAGTCTTGGCATCCCAATTCTATGCTCGAAATCTGGTTTACGCCATACCACATTCTTCTCTATCGTGAGCTTGAACTGGCAAAAAAGTAGATGTTCTATTCATTCAGAAATTGAATGAACAATAAAGATGTCTTTAAACCTTGTTTTTATCTAGTTACATATCAGCTTGTTCTTGCAAATTGCTGCTTATTATATCCTGGACTTTGGTGTTTACGTTTCTTTCTCTGACTAAAAAGTTAGAGGATTTTGTATAGTGAGCAATCGTGAAATGAAAGGCTGTATGATGTCAGTTTATTTCCAAACACATATTTTAATTGCTTTTAAATTTACTGTATACATTTCAAAATTTAGGAATTCACATTATATGTTTTCAATTCTGAAGTGTGATGGAAACAAAGATTTCAATAGGATCAAAACACTTGACTGGGTGATGTGCAATTAATAAACATTTTCTGAAATATCCACAATATCTTTTGTACACTTTATAGTTTTATCAGTAAAACTGCATGTTAGTGGGAAGGTTTTTGGCCATTTCAGTGGAAAATATGCTGTCTGTAAATGACAGTGCACTACCACATCCTGTTTTAACAATATATTTATTAGCAGTGCATTTTTAAACATGAGCATGCCCTGGTCCTTATGACATTGCTATTAATGAACCAAAAGGTACGGGACGTGTACCCTATATGTGAGCTAGATTCTTATTATACATAGATCAAAAGTGTAGTCCATTAATTCAAATCGGAGAGTTTTTTGTACAGAAGACATGCTGAACTATATTTGCCAAATATTTGCCTAAGATCACACATTTTGACACCAGTTTATGGGTTAAGTGCATTATAGTTAAGTCAACTGGATTATTCAAGTCAGTAGACCTGCAAGTCTGGTAACATTTTTATGATCTTGCAAAGCCTGCTGCTAGAACATCCTGCTTAAATCTACCAGCGTTTTGTCTCTGGGTTTAATGGGGGTATAGTGACTGCCCGAAACTGGATTTCAGTGTTAGATGTGGGAGGACATTAGGATTAACATTGTAAGCTCCCCTCATATATCCCAAACCCTCAAGCCCAAGTTTAGTGTGTCCGAAGGACGTATGGCATCTTGAAAAGGTCCAAAGTGGGTAGGATTGACCCCGGGAACTTTTATCCCATTGGCTAGGGCATTCCAGGAGTCCTTCTCGCCCTCTAACTTGGACCAGGCATAAGTGTGACATCTTCAGGCACTCACTTAAGAACACTCCTAGGCCTGACAAAGATCAGAAGAGGACTGAACCTGCCGTCTGTAAAACGAGAGGAGCTCTAAATGACTGGGCCTGCTCCCTCTTATGCACAGGACGAAGAAGTGGACTCTACGGGTTAGTAGGCTGACCTCCTTTTAAAGCTACAGGGATACACCAAACTGCAAGACACCTTTTGCTGCAAGCGACCAAATGACCAGTGGAAATTGGACCTGGACTGGACTGGACCTGCATGTTTGCCTCTGCCTGCCATCCTGTGAGCCTTTAAGTGCCTCTCCTGAGGTTATGAAGGGTTTTAGCAGTGTACTCCTGCAGTGGATTGGGGCATAGAAGTAAAATCTTTGACCAGGACAAACATTGTTGGTGTATCCGATCGGTATCCCATCGCAGTCAGTGTCAAATTGCGGCTTGGTCCCGGACTACCGAGACCATTGACTATCCTTGGAAGTTTATGTGGCGCTATTCCTACTTAAAACATTATAAATTCATATTTCTGATTCCCTTTATTCAAATTTTGTCATTTTCGTGTAATTTTGTTAATTAAATTTTACTATGTTTTTCATATTCAGTTTGGAATTTTTATTGTGTTGCATTACGGCTGTATTACGGTTGTGATATTCCATAAATACTTTACACATGCCTTAGTTAAGCCTGTTTACTCTGTGACATGTCTATTAGGGCGTATAACTCAGGTTCATATAGTTACTTTGAGGGATCACTCTTACACTCTTACAGTGCATATTCTGACTGGCATGGTTTGCTATAGACCCCCGGGTGCACCTAATGTGCAACAACAGCAGCAGCTTGCCGATGTGATCAGTAATCTGGCCTTTACTCACCACAGATTGCTAATAATGGGAGAATTCAATCTTTGGCCTAATGGGAGGCTGGAATCTGCTTATAATAACCTTATCCAGTCTTGTGCAAACTGGAACTTGCTACAACGGATCCCTGATGTGACCCACATAGCAGGACATGTTTTAGACTTGGTATTTTCAGGTGATAATTCAATCATAATGGATAGAGTTTTACCGGTGGGATGGTCAGATCATCATCTGGTCGAATTTAGAGTCACCCAAGCTAGAAGGACCAGACCCATGCCCACGGTGGAAAGGTGCTTCCTGGGCAGGGATTGGAAGGCCCTTTGCAAGGAAGGCCAAAACGACTCGGATTTTCCACCTAGAGTCCCTTTTCGATCCCAAGAATGCCGGTAACTGAGAACTACACAGCTTTCTGTGAACATTTAACTAGCACAATAGAGCTGCTCGCCCTCACATAGAAGATTAGGAAACGGGGAAAACCTTCTGCCCCGTGGTACACTGACGATCTAAGGATGCAGAAGCCGGAATGCAAACGTGCTGAAAGACATTGGAGAAGTCTTTATGCCTGTGACGATAAAGTTATCTGGAGGGATCATGTAGCCAGGTATAAAAAAGCTTTAGTTACCACCAAGGCTGCGTATTTTGCAGATCTTATTTAAAAGTCATCCAATAGCATCAAACGTGTCTTCAATATACTGAGCGAAATGACCTATCCTGAGTGCACAAGTAATAAGATTGTGCCCTCACAAGAGCTATGCAATGGTCTGGCATCTTTCTTTCAGGAAAAGATTGACAGGATAGAAGGACTAAAACCAGATATCTTATCGAGTACAATCAATATGGATGAAATAGGAATACCCAACGTAGATGGAACTAGTGATACTGGGTCAGAGTCACAGAGGCAGGGGACAACCCTTGACCACTGGGAACTGCCTTCGGAAGAAGAGTTTGTTAGGATGGCAATGGGGGTCTCCTCTGGCTTGCCGCTGGATCCAGTCCCCCAAAGACACTGGAAAGAATTGGGGCCTGAGGTTTTTCCATCACTTCACCAGTTGTGTAATCAATCACTCAGCAGTGGAGTAGTTCCTCCCTGCTGTAAGGAGGCGGTTGTATCACCCCTCCTTAAAAAACCCTCACTGGATCCTAATTGTCTGAAGAATTATAGACCAATCTCCCTGTTACCATATCCAGTAAAGATATTGGAACGCCTGGTGAGCCGAGCACTCTCCGGCTTTCTGGAAAGTAACAATAAGTTGGGGGATGAACAGTTTGGTTTTCGCCCAGGTCATGGGACTGAGACAGCACTGGTCACAGTGATGGATAATCTTCGCATGCGGGCGGACAGGGGACAATCTGCGACATTGATCCTGTTGGACCTGTCCGCCGCATTCGACACGGTGAACCATGTTACCCTGTTGACAAGATTGGAAGAGGTGGGGTGGGAAATATGGCATTGTGTTGGTTTCAGTCCTATCGGTCAGGAAGACGGCAGGCATTTGCCTTACCCCCTTTTCAATCAGACTTTACCAGCAATAAATACGGGGTCCCTCAAGGGTCCTCAATTAGTCCGATTTTATTTAATGTTTATATGCGGCCGCTTATGGATGTCATCAAAGCCCACAATATTATTAGTGTGGTTAACTATGCTGATGACACCCAACTGATAGTGTCCCTGGAAGGACACCAGGCGGACTCTCAAGAAATCTTTCACAAATGTATGCCGGAAATGGTTTTGTGGTTAAGAAACAACGCTTTGCAATTCAATAACGACAAAACAGAGATCCTGCACTGTGGGGTGGGTAGAGTGCCGACAGTTCTCTCTTCTGACTTCTGGCCTATCCCTACAGAAACCCCTTTGGTACCTGTGGGCACAGTACGTAATTTGGGGGTCTGCTTTAACGACAAGCTAAACCTGGAATCGCATGTCAACAAAGTGGTCAGGAACTGTTATATGCTCATTAAGGGACTTCGGAAGGCACTACCACTGCTACCTCTCCAGGTTAGAGGCACAGTGGTCAGGAGTGCTGTCCTTAGTCGCCTGGATTATTGCAATGCTCTGTTATTGGAGTCCCGAGGTATCTTATCTCGCGACTCCAAAGTATCCAGGCGGCAGCTGCAAAGCTTGTACTAATGAGAACTCGGAGGTCATCGGCTTCCCAGGCGCTAGCCGAGCTGCATTGGCTCCCGGTGAGCCAAAGGATACTGTTCAAGTCTTTGTGTATCACTTTTAAAGCGCTTCACGGTCTTGGACCCAGGCCACTTCAGGGCAGGTTCGGTTGGTACGCCCCTGCGTGAAGTTTGCGCTCCTCGACAGCCAGTCTGGCAACTATCCCGAGGTTCAAGAGAACCACACTAGGGGGAAGAGTATTTGGCATGGCAGCTGCCCGTCTATGGAACAGTCTCCCCCTGGAATTGAGGCAAATACAGGATCTTGTGTTATTTCGGAAGAAAGTTAAGACCTGGCATTTCCCCAGAGTGTAATCGGCAGTTCAGCTCCTTGCAGTTTACTTTTCCACTCCTTACCGTGTTTTAGCGCCAGGATGCCCGTAGGGTTACAGTGCGCTCTATAAATGTGAAATACATACATACATACACAAGTAGTCACCCACCCCAGATAATCAATTTGTTTACACTACTGATTTCTCACTTTAAGAACTTCAAAATAAACATACATGTAATTTTTTTGAACTGTTCATTTCAACAGGCATGTATTGGTCTAGTTCTTTTTGAGAGCTTGCATTTTTGAGCATTTGCGTTTTAAAAACAATTTCTTCCACTTCTTTTCGGGTTTAAATATACTGGACTCAGCATATTGTATAAACACTAGGATGCATTTTTTAACAAAGTCATAACAGTATCGGGTCTGCATGTTCCTGTTAGTAGTCTATTTTGTAATCTGTTTCTTTGGAACCAGATGACATTTCCCTGTGTCTCGGTTCTCTTATATTTAAAAAGTAGGGAGTGCCTAATTAATGTAATTCAGTCTGTCGTAGTGTACGAATGCTAGAACTACAACATATTTCTGATTATCTGTGCATGATAACCACGTTTCTGGGGATAAATGGCAAGTAACAGAAACATTCTCAATGGTTGGCATAAAAGTAAAGGTGAATACCCATGGTTGAAATGGCCACTTATCATCTCTGCAAACTAGAGGATGATACTCAAAGTGTCTCATTTGTGGATCATATTGGGGGGAAAAAACTGCAGTAGATTTAGAGGCCACCTATTTATTAATTGCCACATTGTAAGATGAGAATTTTTTGCCGCATCTTAAAGAATTAAAATGTGGATCCTCAACTGCTTGAACATGATTTGATTTGTTGATTCCAACTTCCATTTTAATTTCTTCTTTACAGCAATGGTTTAACATGTACAAACCCCTCACCTTCAACCCAGCTCTGCTAACAGAGGAGACAGATGCCTTTGTGAATAAGCTTGATACCAACAAGGTTTTCAGAAGCAAGAACAAAACACCAGTCACCAAGAAGAAGTTGCCAGCCCAGCCAACATCCTCCCCAAAAAGTCATGGGAACACGGGTACTGCCAAGAACACATCTGTTTCAAGCAACACTGGGAGGAAATAGCATATGCTTCTTTTGTCCACTTAATCTAGTGGAAAGTCTGACTTCTGAAGTCTTCACAAGATTTCAAAACACTGAACTGCAGATGTTTGACCCCAAGAGTTATGTTAGTCATTACAATTGCTGTAGAGGCAATTGATCTGCCCGTGGCATCCTTTGCATAAAATCAACACGCCTATCAGGGGGGATCCCTGGTCGTCTACAGGGCCAGATTGATACTGGATTATCAGTATTTCCATGCAATTAATCTAAATGGGAATCATTTACATAGTCCGTGGATATCTTGAAACTCTGACATGGGCTTTCATGGACCTACATTGACAACGTTTGACTTGCATTACAGGACTATGGAGGTACACTGTTCATATTACTCAACGGGCACATCATCAAGTGAAAATGCTGGAGGTTGAGAGTTGTAGGACATATCGTATGCCTAAAGGTGTTGTAACATGTCTCTGATTGTGACATGTGAGTTGCAAGTAGTTATTCTAGTCTTAATGCTATGATGCTACTACTAATAGAGCTAGAATTGTGAATATGGGGCCATCTAAAGATTTACAATCGTTCAACAATGCATTCAAATATTTTAACTTTTATAACATGTTTACAAATTACACAAATAATAGTCGGAGAGTATGATTTACTTTCTAAATGTTTACAAGAGCTTTAAAACATAATTGTTATTTTGATCTTAGGAAAAATGGTGCTTCCAGGTGTAGGTATTGCTGCACATCATTCCTTTTAATTTACAGGGCATATAAAACCTTCACCACCTCGTTAATGGAGCAACTGTCTGAATTTGAATCTTCCAAGCAACTGATGTTAAAGCTTGAGCCTCCAGAATTTGTTTTATGAACTGTGATTATTGCTGCCGGATAAAACGCCTACTTTCAGACTTTGAGGCAATTGTATTTGTGGTCCGGATCCACTATCGACGATCAGATTCAGATAAGAGTGCTTAAAGGGTCATCTGCCAAAATTGTAGAAGCAGTAAACCTGCAGATTGATGTGTTAAGTTAAGACAACTGCCATACTCCTAATCAGCAGATCTAATCTTCAGAATAAGACAAAGTCAATGTCCAGAGCCCCAAATTTAAACAAAGACTACTGCTGTGAGGAAACTGAATTTTCTCCAGCCAAGCACTAAATTTGGTCATAGTCTGTTCATGCCAGTAGTTTAGAGTACTTTATGAAAGTGCCTGTTGCATGTCTGAAGGCTCAAATGTTGGTTACATAAATTAGAGATGTCTGTAGAGGCATTGCCCATGAATGCTATATCGTTATAAATATGCTTTGATATTAAGAAAACCTTGTTTAGCCCAATAAGCATTTGATTTGATAGATTTGGCTTCACACATCACAAATAAACAAGCTAATGTAAATGAACAAACATGGCAGGAAAAGTACAGTTTTTGTAGGTATCCTTCGAAATTTCAGATGAAACCTCCACATTCCCAAATTATAGTGGTTTTTAGTGAACTAGGTGAAAAAAACGGCATTTAATATTTTAATTTGAGCTAGCCTTGTGACTAACTTTGAGCATTTTAGAATTGCTTCTGTGCTCAGTGATTATGGCAAAAAAGACATAACTTAGTAATGAACTAAAGATTATCTGTCATCAATGAAGGTCCCAGACAGCTAGATTCAGGTTGGAATTTCAGGATGACACCTGTTAATGAGTCCCACTTAGGTTAACTGTATGCACATTTATTTTATATGGCTAGTCAGATAATCAGGCATGCGTCCAACACTTATGGACTTTAGATATATTTACTATAGATTGCTGGACAAGTTTTCTTTTAGAAAATTTGATGCATGGTTTCTTCGAACCTCATCTAGATGTGATGACTGATTGCTTATTATAGGCTATAAAGCAATAATAAGTATTTTTCGACACCACTAAAAACAAAAACTGTTACTCGCTTGTAAAACTCTTTTACATCTGCCGATTGCCACATGGTACTGTGACCTTAATATGCAAGTTCTATTTTCAGGTTTTGTTTTAATTTATGGTGTTATAAGTCCTTTATCTTGAACTAGAATTGTGCTGCAAGAGAGGCAATGTATGCCACAGGATCCTGGGTCTCAGATTAAGCAGTTTAGGAAACCAAACATTTCAACAGAAGTAAAGGCCATGCACTGTAAGACTTTGAATTCTCTGACATTGCAGTTCAATGGCCTTCCATTGATATCAGTTGCAGAATTGAAAATATTTAATTTGTGTGACAATTATTGACCGTGATCCTAAGAAAACTGCTGACCATTTTTTGTTCTAGAATTCTATTGGGTTGTTTTAAGGAAATGGCAATTTTTAAATTTCCTAAGCTATCTCCTATCCTCATGTGTGAAAATACAATGTAGTTTGCCACTTACTATGGAACCAACTGTATTTGCATTGGCCTTACCAAGCCAAAGACTGAGTACAGTGCTTGAAACCCAGTAGTACTAAGTACAGATTATATTGTGTTTTCCCTAAAACGGTTGGACAATGATGGGTGACTTGCATAGAAGGTGCCTGGTTGAACAGATTAATTCAGTTTTCCATGATACTGGTAGGCAGTTTTGTTTTATCAGCAGATCCGTTTTTGTAGATAAAAGTAATAATGTGTATTTCAGTGTGCAGGTTATGATTAAAGTCCATGTCTGCTGGTTCCACACGTCAATTTAGTCACTACCAAAAATATCCCTTTTAAAACTAAGCGCCATACTAGAGTAAAAAGCAACCACGCGATCTCAATCAATGAGGAGTGATGAACTTTGCTACAGTTTTTGAAACATGTCTTTATTTGTGTATTTTTATATGTATATTTGGTTTGAAATTTATTTATTATTTATTTGTGTACAGTTTTGTTATATAGTGCTAGGAAAAAAGAATGACAGACTGGTTGAAGGTGACATTGCAAATCTTGTACACAGCTACACAAGCTGGAGGCTTGGGAAATAGGTTAGAGGTGAAAAAGTGATGGTATTATAGTTTCGCTGTATGATTGTTAGATCTTAGAATCAGGGAGGGCAATTTTTGTTCATCTGTTTTAACCTGGTCATGAGAAGAAGCCTTTAAAAGGAGTAAGTCTTGGGTAATTGGGAAGAGGATTGGTATATTGAGTTCCATCAAATGTCAGATTAAACATCAGTACTACATGCCAATAAGTCTTTGGTAGAGTTGGTATCAAAGGTATGGGTTGTGTTTAGCCAATTTAAAGATCCCAGTTATAAGATTAGTGTGGGAAGCATTTGTCCAAGGTATTAACACCCCTTAGTTGAATGCCAGAACTTCGTGAAGTTGTATCGCAGAATCTGTCTTCATGATGTACATATTCTGTGAGTTTCATTTTGTTTACTCTGGGGGTTTTGGGAAGCATCCTGATATAACATTAATATTTGATTTTCCACATAATTTTATGACATATTATTTCATGATTTGTATGCGTGTTGAAGAATGAGGTTTGATATTCTAGTACCCAGGACATCCTAGAATCCCTAAAATGTTAGAGCCAGGTAAAAAGAGCCAAGAAAGGCACATATCCCATTCGTAAACCAGTGATTTTGTGGTATTTTGGTGCACAGGGCAGGTTGCTGTAT
The DNA here is from genome assembly GCF_964204655.1 of Triturus cristatus. Lineage (NCBI taxonomy): Eukaryota > Metazoa > Chordata > Amphibia > Caudata > Salamandridae > Triturus > Triturus cristatus. Next base: position 128,516,517 of record NC_140581.1, on the reverse strand, counting down.
TTAATTTTCCTTATTTATCATGTAGCTCAATGCCTCGTTAAGGTCCGCCTCCTTCTCCCCTTTCTGTACAGAATAGTTCAGTGTCTGATATGATAATTTTCTGCAATACTTCCACTTACGCTCACCAGTGGCTCCACTGGGTCATACTCTTGCCTTCCTTTTGCAAATGTCTTGGCTCCTTTGGAATAGATGCAATGTTATACACTTGGAGGTGTCATCACATGCCAATAGTGTAACTGATTTGATCTGATGTAATTGATGTGACAAATAACTTCTCTGTTGAAATAACTTCTCTGTTGAAGAAAAGATTCTAGAAATATTAAGGACCACATTACACCGAAAGGGGAAAGTCTTACATATGTTTTCAATAAAAGGATAAGCAATGCATATATTACACTGCCTTCCATCAAACATTAAACAAAGACATTGAAGAAGAAAATTCTGAAATGAGTTAGAAAAGGATGTTGACTGCCGTGCGGCTTCAAAAGAAACTACTGTATGCAAAAGATATTAATATCTTTTAATTAACTCTCAAAATGATTGTTAACTTGGCACAGTATATTATTAGGTTTTAGGATCTAAATAACTCCTATTATTTTTTAAATTGTTTGCATATCAAGAAAATTATTCTGCATAGTCTTGCGAGTTGTCTGTTGACGTATATAAGAGTCATCTTACTCATTTACTTAGATATTACTTACAAACTACATAAAAACTAAAATAATTTGTAGAATCCATGTCGCATCTACAAGATATCAAGTTGTGAACATTTACAACAAAGCATAGGTGATGCTGGAGACTAATCGGGGCTGTATTGTTTCTGTGTAGTGGGAAATGTAAACTGTTTGGGTCAGAGCGTTTTGCCAGTAAGCGCATGCGTAACTATATTACAAAATCAGAAGAAGGATGGATCAGAGTCAACAGCTACTGATTCATCATAGAATTGTATCATCTTGTTATTTTAATCATGAACAATTACATGAGATTTACCTTATAAGTGCTAGTTTTTGCTTATAAATTTGTATCTCGTCAATGGATCCTACATTTTGTTATTATCAATGATATGCCTTTCAAACTTCTGCCATTCTCTGCTTTTATGTTGCAGTAATGAAAAGCTAAATTGGATCATCGCTACTATGTCTGCTTAGTACTCCTAAAGCAAAACAAATCAAACTTGATTGATGTTTACTTAAAGCAAAGGGAGCCTTACCACAACCTGGAAAAACATTTCAATAGACATCAAACAAAGGGCCAAATATACTCTGATCTTAGAAAAAACCCATTATGTTTTATATTGAAAACATTATTCTAAACTCCAAACTAACAAAAGGTAAATATCATTAATTTATTCCAATGTATGCACAATAAATAACTGAAAAGCTACAATTTGTAAAAATGAAAATAAACCTATCTTCTTTTACAAACATTTCTCAACAATTTTTACCTTTAATAAAAAGAAAATTGTGTTGTTGATGATATCTGTGTATGGAGCCACATGTCAGAATGTAGCTTAGGTGCTCTCCACAGTGGGACTGTTTTCCACCTGAGTTAAGGTGACATCATAGGTAACTCAAGTTTTGCTTTCCTTGCCTTTGAGGTCAGTAAGAACGGCCCATGAAAAATGACATAGTTCAAATCCAAAATGATCCCCTTCGTACTTTCAAAACGAGAATTATGGATTGGCATGAGAGCAAAATGTCGAAGCTGCATCCAGCGCAATCCTACCGGCAATTCTAGGTCGACTAAAGAGTTTTACCCCCATGAGGCATTTATCTAATGTTTTCATGTCCACGATTAAATTGTGAGGGGTAAATACTTGGGTGATTGTATATACCCATATAAAGACTCATTCCGTAAAAACTTCTTCTCAATTTTGTATGCTACACTACTAAACATCGCTATGTTATAATACCCAATGCCTAGCAGAAATCGTCCGATCCCGGACCGTCGTAGCCACTGCTTACCTCAATAGCTCTACCCGGGTGCATCTAAGTCTGCCGTCTGATGTGTTTCGATAACATTCACAGACCCGCCGACGTTAAAGTGGCGCATTAAGTACCCGTGGCCTCACACATGGTATGCGTCATGGATATAGAGAAGAGATCCTCTATACGCAAGGTTGAACAGAAGAGTGTAGTGTTACACTGGATGTAGTCGCCATATCTAAATGGTCGAAAAATCTCAGGAAACAATCCTCCAATGCTCCATTTTATTCCAAGCAACCTATTTTGTTTAGAATACAGCTTATAAAAATAATGAAAAAAGTGTGCAGAAGCGCTACACAATATCGATAACCAATTCCATATGCACCCGCTAAAGGATACTTGTACAGTGGATTGTATCCTATTTATTGTAATATATAATCTAAAACGCTCAGAGATTAGGAACCAACCTAAGTTTACCAGTATAATGCATCTGATGTCTCCTATTTGTCAGCGCCAGATTACAACAATCAGTGCATAAAGAGCTCACTATATGCTTATATTAATACTATATATGACTACAAAGGTAAATTAGCCATAATAGTAAATCAAAATGGTTACGCACCAAAGGCAAATAAACATTAAATCAAATCTAAATGTAGTACTAATCTAAAAAGATAACAATATTGATAATAGTGGACCTAAAGGACTGCTCAATCTTGACCATCCCCTATTGGGTACATACAAAACGGTCCACTAAAACTTCTTATACCTTGAACAGAGCGTACCTACCTACATGAAGTAGGGGAACGACAAGGGTACTAGATATTGCCCATATTATCAAAGATAAATGAACAGGGAAATCACATACCTATCCAGTTAATGTGCCAAATCTAACACTCAAGAAGATTCCTATGAAATAAGTTTCATCCAATCCTCGTTTTGTGTTCAGCCCCCTACTTATGGTATTTAAAATAGAAATATACCATTGTTCTCTGTTTTTCCTTTTAATTTCCATATTGCCCCCTCTAATATTACCTGTAATTTTCTCAATGACAAACCACTTGAACTCTGTGTGTTTGTTTGGCTGAATTGTAATGTTCAACAAGTGGGGCATTTTGTTTATTAGTTTTTAGGGCCGATCGATGTTCTAAAAGACGTAGTCTCAGTTCTCTGCCAGTTTCACCCACATACGCTAGTCCACATGGGCAGCGTAGAAGGTAAACAACATTGCAGCTTCTGCAGTTACTCATGCTTTTTGATCGCATCGTGAATCCATTGTAAGTGACAGATTTCACAGTCAGACAATGTTTACAAATACTGCATGTACCACAAGGGAAACTACCTAAAACTTTATGCATATGTAATGAGGTCTGTGTTAATGGTTTATTGGCCCTATACGTTGTTACCAGATTTTTGCGAATATTATCATTCCGTTTAAACGCAAAAAATGGTTTGGGAAGTTTTATTTCCATAACTTCATTTAGAATGTTCCAGTTTGAATTCACCACATTTTTTAATTTGTTACTGATGTTGGAAAACTGAGTGACGAAGACCAGACATTTATCAGATGCCTCAGTCTTTTTCTTCTGTTCTAGATGAGTTTGTTCAAACATGCTCTCACGGTTATAAAATCTAGCACGTTTGAACGCCTGTTTAATAAATGTAAGATTATACATATACACATTGTTTTACTGTATTATATATGAATATATGAATAAAACAAGATCCAGTCTATTTCCTTTTTCAAATTTTAACACACAATTGTTTTTTAAGCCATATAACAACACATATTTATTAACAAATCCAGCAAGCCAATGTGATAATAGATACATAAGGATGCTTGAGCAAAGAAGAAATGATTGAACACAATCAAAGTCTAAACACTGTTATCGGTTAATTTTCAGGTTATATTAGCCCCAACTCCATGGCAATTGAATAGGTGAGTTTCATCATTGGAAGAGATGAACCTGCAAGACTTATGGACAATATCATAGAAGACTTTAGATATGGTAGAGCTCGGCACATGGCATCTATGGCTGAGATTATGTCCAGGGTTGATCGGACAGACAATAAAACAAAAATGTATTATATGCTGAAGCGTCTAATTAGATCTTGTGTCTCCTGCAGAAAAGCACGGACAGTATTCTGTTGAGGTTCGATGAAAGATATGTCTGTCTTCAGTTTACTTGAGAGGAGAGTAGACCGTTACAGCAGACGCTGTAGGTAGGGTGCTTTGGTTCTAACCTCAGTATTTAATATCGAGGCCATCCAGAAATCTGCTTATTTACAATAGTAAGAACCAAAAGAAACCCATGAACTGGGATCTCGAGGGAAACTCTAAATTCTTTTGTTTCTTTTTCTGTTCTGTTCAGCTCTCTTTGAATGAAGTAAAGTAGTTTTTTTTTAAAGATTTAGGGGCATATTAACAAGCCAGGCGATAAAATTATCGCCGCTTTAGCGGCAGATAACTGCCGCTAAAATGGCGATAATGGGCTTGATAATATGCTATATGGAATTCCAATTGAAACCCATGTTAGATGTGAAGGGCATCTAACATGGGCTTCAATTGGAATTCCATAGAGCATATTATCAAGCCCATTATCGCCGTTTTAGCGGCAGTTTTCTGCCGCTAAAGCGGCGATAATTTTATCGCCTGGCTTGTTAATATGCCCCTTAATGTTGTGTTAGCATGTATCTTGCCATTTGTATTGTGTGGTCAGTTATGTGAATCACATGTCACTCCTTGGGTTATAGATAATTAAATGAGCTCTAGAATGTGCAGGTTATTTAGTAGTTTGATGATTAATAGACAGCAACAGATTAAAGTGATTAGCAACATGAGACTAGTGCAAAGGATAAACAATTCCACCATTGTGCTAAAGCAGTGTATATATGCTGGCATAAAAATACTGAACATAGTGTACTCCTATTATGCTCTCCATAACCTAGATACCTAGGGTGGATAATCTGCCAAAATCCCCCACTGGGTGATCAAACTCCACATTACCTGAAGGTAAGTGTATGCAGATCCCCACCTAGGTCACTAGTTGGACATCCCTCCTTGCAGGGGGAAAACAGGAATCTGCTGGGCAGAGACTCCAACAACATCGTCCTGCAGTGAAAGCAGAGTGCTACTCTAATGTGAATACTGAAATCTGTGTATATTTATAACAATATCCATGCTGAGGCCTCTGCCAGGCTGTCCTTGTTTTTACTTTTGTGATAGCTATGTCGCTTTATAGATGAATAACAAATCCATAACATTTGCACAATGTATCTTTAGGTCTTGCACTAAATGTTCAAGGTGTAGCGATAGTGTACTTACAGAAGAGAAACTAATCCTGCACTGTCACGTAGGCAAATGTGTGATAAAACTCATCATGTCGAAAAGAAGGCAACTTAAGACATGTGGGCATGTAAAATGGCAGTGGTTCTTCCTGGGACAACTTCACCATCCTCCGGGTCAACCTCGCCAACATCAGACTCAATCAGTTTGTCACCACACCTACACACAGAGCGGGACACACCCTCAACCCCATCTTCACTGCAGGTAACAGCGTTCACTTCAGCCACACAACGCAACCACCATGGACCAACCACCACTGCGTTCTCTTCACTGTCGACAAACCCAAGGCCCTGGAGCAACGTTCCGAAGAGCAACTCAACTCCACCTTCACCAGAAACAACCTGACCTGGGCACACGACGCAAACATCGCAGCCAGAGGACTCCACACTTGGATCTTTAAGTGCCCGAACGAGCTCACTCTGCGACGCAACCCCGGCAAATAGCGCCAGAGGAAAGCCGCTTGGTTCACCACCGATCTCCAAGAAGACAGACGCACCTGCAGATGCCTGGAGAAGAACTGGAGGAACACCAAGACAACCGATAACTACTCCACCTACAAGGACGCCATGACGGACTATCACAACCAAATCAGAACAACCAAAAGAAACTTCATCCACAACAAAATCCTTGCCAACTCCACCAACTCCAAGGAACTCTTTAGTGTCATTCAGGAATTCACCAACCCATGCAGCGAAGCCACAGACGTCAGCCCGTCCCAAGACCTCTGTGACAAGCTTGAAACCTACTGCCAGCTCACGCGTCCGCCATCTTTGGCTATCAAGCCACGCGGTCAGGGTACACCTACATTACTTTCAATGAAGGTGACACTGTGCCGAATGCATACAAATTGCATTTATACACCAATGCAGAAATGCGTTTTGCACTGACAGAAAAAATACTGGCAGCAGTACAGACTGCTGTGGTGAGGGAGAGTACTGGCTCAGGGTAAACGAATAATTGTCATGACCCCGGTGTCAACCTTAGTGGCCATCACAAGAGCAAGCGTTCCGAAATCAAAAGCACTACAGCCATGATGGATACAATGGGCTAGCTCACTCACAGCAACAGATGTAGACTACAGATTTGACTATACTATAAGCACAATCTTTTCTGCAATATGAACATCAATAGCCTCTGTCTAACGAAGTCATGCCTCTAGATAAGGTACATCTACACTGATGGTTCTGCACAGCCTGCCAAAGGGACAAAGCACTAACACTCAGTAGCGTGCACTGTTGTAAAGGGGTGCATGCAAGACTCCACCCGGGTCCCAGAAGATGCTCCACAGATAGGGGCCTCAGGCACCCCAACACTGCAGGACAAGCGGGGCACTCCAGGGCCGGGGACCAAGTCCCATCGTGCTCCGCCTCACATCTTCCACTGGGCCCCTACCATGGCCCCAAGCGTCAGCCACAGCCACTCACCACACCTCCGGTAGTCGTCCGGCCACCTCACTGGTCCACTCTCCGTCTGTCCACCACTCTGGTAGGAGGATGCCTGAGCCCAGGCTCAGCAGCACTACGGGCTTAGCCAATGTCACAGTCGGGCACCCGGGGCTCCGACCTCAGGTCATACTGCTCCAAGGAAGGTCTAGCCCAGCGTTGCCACTCTGCAGCAAGTCAGTCAATGTCCAGACCTACCAGGCATGGGCAGGCCAGTTCACAACTCAGAGCTGCTCTGCCACCTCTGCGCAGAGACCCCGGGCTGCCATCTTGGAAGCGTGGGTTCTACCCCTGGTCCCCCAGGCCCAGGGCATCCGAGCTCCCTCAGCCAACGGGCAGCCCCAAACTTTCTTCCACAGCTATTTCCGTATTCAAAGTTCACCCCGCCGAACGTCTGGGACTGGGGCTATGCTATGGATCAGGATAAGTGGCAGGCCGGTGCGGACTGGTTTTACATCTGTGGAAGAGCTACTCCCTACCCGTTACTTCGTGCCTTCACCTGACTCCATTGCCCAGAGTTCTGGACTGCCTTGGAACGCACACAGCAGCAGCTGCCTTCCTTTAGAGTGTGCCTTGTACACCTGGGGCTACAGAACACCGACGTTGCGCAAGAGGCCATGTGGGCCTGACCACTACCTCCTTGACAAACTGTCAGCCTGAATAAGTGGAGAGGGCTCTGTCGTGCCTTGTTCCCCACTCCAGTGCTTGGGGATAGTGCGCCGCTTGCGGGATCATCCCAAGCCACAGTTGCGATAGCTACTACTGAGCTTGCCCTTCAATCAGAGATGGGCAAGACTAGAGCGAGGCAGACGGGGGCCACCCAGGAACAAGAGTATGATTCCCGGCCAGAAACACAGGGAAACCCTGTAGCCCTGCCTTTGGAGGACCAGTACAATTGTCTAAAATATTTAAAGCCATGCAGACACCACAACAACATTACTTCGGGATAGAAGTGCTGTGTCAGTAGGGCTGGGGCTCCTCAGGACAGAGCATAAACTGTCCGAAAGGGTAAAAATGGCAGTCCTCGATTACGGATGTCATGCAAGCACAGCAGGCAAAGACACTACAGGTGCCCGACCTCTCCGACAAAGTCCGCATATTGGAGCGCAGGGCCAAAGATGTAGAAGGCCGCAATAGGAGAAATAACATTAGAGTGCTTGGCCTTCCAGAAGGAATGGAGGGCAGTGACATGATTGCCTATTTGGAACCCTGGCACCGCAGGGTGGTCACTCCTGGGTGCCTGTGGATGTTCACTCATGAGGGCGCATCGGGTGCCAGCCAGGCCACCTACTCTGGGCCGCCCCCCATGCCCAGTAGCCACTAAGCTATTCCACTACAAGGACTACTCTGTTGCATAAGGGGCAAACTGATGGCCCTTTTGTGGTGGACAATAGCAAAGTCTCCATATTCCCCGACTATACACTATAAGTTCAGTGACAGTATGCTTCTTTGAAGTCAAGAAGGCACTGCGGGACGCAGGACTCCAATACTCTAATATTTCTGGCCCTAAGTTGGCATGGGAATGGATTGAGGCTTATAAAACAAAAGACCCACCCGAGGAGCCGGGACCCACAGTGGCACCTCGTGACCAGGGGCTCAGGAGAAGACGCTGGAGGTGGCCCACCTAAGAAGCTGAGCCCATCACAAACTGAACGGGAGAGAGCCACAGTGCTGCAGGCTGTGGCTGAGAGTATACAGGATAGAGTTGGGTTCATGCTGTGTGAGGGGGACCAAGGGATAGTGTTGGAAGTGGGGGGACCTTATCGCTTACCGCCGCCACCAAATGCTGGAGGCAGGAGTTCCCAACCCCTCGCTTCAACGTTAGGCTAAGTAAGGACACCATCTGAGATAGCCCTGCTCACCCCCTCAGTAGCTTGGCACGAGCAGCCAGGCTTATCTCCAAGGCACGAGTGTTCAGTATGTGCAACCACGCTCACAGTAACCCCATGATTTCACAACAAATAGACTCCACACGAGTTTTGATTAAATTAGTATAGTCTTTATATAAGCAATTATACGATACAACCACACGATACAAAATCAACATAAAAGAATGGATAGTATTCTTTCCGGTGGGTTGGTAGGTTCTAATCCTAACCACCGCTCTTAACCAACAGTTAAGCTCACTTCTAACCGTTTCCAAAAGGTTAGGCCAGTCGTATTGCTAGAATCACACACGTTGGAAAAGGAAACAAATACTGCAATGCATAACGATATTCTCTTACACTGTGCAACAGAGAAACAATGCCATAGTTAGCACCACAGTTATGTACTTTGCAATTGAAGGAATAATGTAATGCGTATCACCACCAGCATGCCCTGTACCAGGAAGAAACAAAGCAAGGCGTCACGCTACAATCCTGTACGGTGCAATGAAGAAATAATACACTGCACTACGTTCTACTCAAATACTGTGCACTGAAGAAATAATGCAATGCGCCACATTACAATCAGGTGATATGCAGGGGAAAAATAACGCAGTGCATTCCGCACTAAGCATGTATTTCGTCAGGCACAAATGAGGTCAGGTGTCATATGACAGTTCTATAGTTCGTTAGCAGCAATAATGCAAAGTGTAATACGACAGTATTACGTGCTCCGTTAACAGTGCCCCTGTTATGGATCAAATGATGACACGAAAGTACTGCTTCCCACTCCAGCCCCAGCACTGCCCCTCCTTGGGTCAGCACAGGCCGAGATCCGGCCGAAGCAATGGCTTGCGCAGCTGACTGAAACAGGAGCCCAAGAGAGTATCACTCCGGGCCCGCACTCCACCCCAGGTGTTGATCCACGTTACCTGGGGGCGCAACCCCACTCTCCTCCCCGACGTCAGCGACTTGTGCCTTGATCCAGAACTCCGTCACGGGGTGTGCGGCGGACTTGGGCCGGCGGCTCAGCTCTTCCGTGGCTGCTGGTCCGGGCCGCTGCGGGTGACCCTGAGGGCCCCAATGACTTGGCCCTCCTTCCGGTGGTCTCAGTCCACCCCTAGACCCGCTCTCAGCACTGTGGAGACTTTACTTCCAATTCGGTGCACCCCCTACTCAGGCACTCCTCACCAGCGCCTCAGGTTGCACTTCAACATGCACACCGCGCGTCCGAGACTCGCCTCTTCTCTGGTGCTCACGGCGATGCGGCTCTCTTCACCAATGCTCCGCTTGCACCTCAACACGCACCCTGCACGTTCGAGTCTCTCCTTTTCTCCCTGTGCACACGATGTTCCAGGCGCTCCTCACCAACGCCCTGGCTGCACCATGACACGTACCCAGCGCGTCCGAGACTCGCTTCTTCTTTTGGTGCCTACGAGGCCCAGGCGCTCTTCACCAACACCCGAGCTGCACCACGACACACACCCAGCGCGTCTGAGACTCACTTCTTCAGTTGGTGCACACGATGCCCCGTTGCTCTTCACCAGCGCCCTGGCTGCACCCCGACACACACCCAGCGCGTCTGACTCTCGCTCCTTCCTTTGGTGCACACGAGGCCCAGGCACTCTTCACCAACACCCGGGCTGCACCACAACATGCACACTGTGCGTCCGAGCCCCACCTCGTCTCCCCATGCACACCATGACTGGGCGCTCCTCACCAATGCCTCGGCCTGGACTTCAACATGCACCCAGGGCGTTCAAGACTTAACTTGCTCTTGTGTGCCCACGATCACACTGCACAACTTCCGAGGGTCTCAAGCTGCAAAAGCACGCGCACACCGTGTTGCTTGGGACTTCTCAAAAAACTTTTATGATCCTGTATTTCCAAACAGGGAGCCAGCTCACCTCATGCCCTTGGGGGTTCAAGACACAGCACAAAGCACAGTCTTCCTCAAGCTGGGGGACCCAGCGCCTCCAATCACAGTCCCAACAGCCTCTCCCTTAGTTAGAACAGCAAACTGCAGACCAGCCGCAAATCACGAAGCAAGGATTGGTCTTTCCACCGCAGTCTCTTCAGTTGCTCCTTTAGCAGAGATTCCTCTTGACCACAGAATGGGTCCAAGCCTTTACAGTCTCAATCCATATCTGTTTCATTCCCACTTTCAGGGGTTTCAACTCTAGTTATACCCATTTATGTCTTTGAAGTTCGTATGTGCTCAGGGGTCCCTGACCCCTCCCTAAATCATTTCTCCCTCCCAGTGTCACCTCTCTCCATTTGATACTGGGGTCTGGATCCTTAATCACTCAGCAGGAGATGGGTCAATTGGTTTATAGCACCAGTCCAGGCCTTTTCACCTCCCGGGCTTCTCTTCTCCCTACTCTCCAGATGCAGGGCAGTCTGGTGCCATCTCAACCCCTCCCAGCTCCTTTCACCTTTCAGTTCCAGACAGACAATCCACATTTCAGAGACACACAGAAATGCTCAGAGCACAACTCAGCCACTTTCTAAAAGAGTGGTTTATGAACACACAGTGACAAAACCACCTTCACAGAAAGATGCGTTCTAACACTGTGAGTTCATACATACTAAACTTCACCTCTCCATTATAAACTGACAGGAAACTAGGCTAACAAACACAACACCCAGCCTCCCCCATTCTGTCCTATGGGCAGGATGGCCTTTCAGCAGTGAAAAACAAAATGGAGAACATAGCACACACCTCAGTATCTGTTCTGCCTTTTACCTACACTGCACCCTGCCCAGGGGTTACCTGGGATCTACCACAGGGGGGCCCAATATGTATGTAAAAGGGAAAGTCAGGCCTGACAAGTGGTTGCACTTGTCAGGACAACATACTAAGTTAGCATTCTGCTTGCAGGCCCTACCCTGAAGGCCTGAGTTCCCTTCTCTGCGCTCCCTTGCATTACTAGCCCTTGCACACACAGTACACATCTCTAGGGACTTTTACTAGTAAGGAAAACATACCAATCATGGCCAAACAATCACCATTTTAAACAAGCAACTCTTGTACTTTGACACTGATCAGCAGTGGCAAAGTACCCAAAGCATCTAAAAATCAAAGGTGGTAGAGGCAAAACTCTGGGGTAATCGCGCCAAGATATGCCAGGTCTAACAGATAGGAATCAGACTCCTCCCGAGGAGATAGCATCACCCTTTCAATGGTGATCCCGAAGATGGCAGATGAGATTATTTAAAACTAGAAACTCCGACAGACAACTTCAGGAACCCCTGGGATCAAGGATGCCCCACTGAATACTCAGGAAGTTGTTTGGACTGTGCCAAATTTGGGCGGGTGCAGCCCATGTATGCATCTGTTTTTCTACTTTCCCTCTAACTTAGCCACAGCCCCTCAATGGTCCTCTCCATGGTTGGTTTGGGCCCTAATTGGAAACTGATGTTTTACATAACGTTTTGGCGGCTGGCTGTTGCCAGACTGCTCTGGAACTGGGGAGTTGTTCAATGCGGGTGTTCTTCTAATGGTTTGTTTAGCTTGCAGCAGAGGGAATGATTCCTTTGTTTGGGAGAGGAGCTGTTGGGGGGACATAGGAGAACAGTACCTGGGAAGCACTTCCTGACTATGCCACCTACACACCACATGTTGAAGTTCCTAACATGGAACATAAAAGTCTATTATCAAACGTCACAATGTGTATAACTACCTAAGAAGATGGGGCATGGAATTAGGCCTGCTACAGGAGACCCAACTACTTGAAGGTGAAGTTGAGAAATTGCGTAGACGATGGTCGGGGCAGATTATTGCGACTACCTTCCCAGCCTATGGCCGGGGCGTATTAATCTGGATTAGGGCAGGGGTACCTTTTGAACCAATACACACTTTGATAGACATGGAGGGCAGTTACGTGCTCCTCGTGGGGAGGCTGTTCAACCGTGATGTCACACTAGGCAGTGTGAACGCACCCAACCAGGAACAGGTGGCCTTCCTTGCTCGCCTCTCAGCCCTGATGGCCGACCTAATGGAGAGACATGCGGTGTTGGGAGGCGACTTTAACTGCGTTGCAGACACTTTATTGGACTGCTCCCATCCCCCTCTTCCAGACTCGCAGACTCATCGCACAGCATCAGGGTTTCGGTACTGGAAAAACCAATGGGGGTTGGAAAATATCTGGAGGGTACAGCACACGGAAGACAGGGAATATTCTTTCTTCTCCCCTACTCACCAATTGCACACAAGATTGGACACCTTCCTGTGTACACCGGCCTTCTGTGGCTCCATCACACATACTGAATACCTGGGGCGGACCTTCTCTGACCGCAGTCCATTATTGATGATTCATCAGCCCCTAGGAAGGCGCCCCCGATTCCTTTATGGAGACTCAACCCTCAGATTTTGGAAGATGTCCCATTCAAAGAATCCGTAAGTACCCTTATTGAGACATTTTACCCCATTAATGTACACACTGCATCCACGGCATTAGTGGAGTGGGAGGCGTTCAAGGTAGTGGTGAGGGTACACTGCCTGGGCCAGTCCATTGGAGCACAGAGGGAACTTTGTCAGCAATTGGTAGACTTAGAGATTAATCTAAGAACACTAGACAATGCACAGAGAATAGATGTCCCTGCCTCAATAAGCCTGCAGGAGACGTGAACGTGCTATAATGGTACTTTAACGAGGCTGAGATGTCATGATTATAAGGAATACCTTGATAGAGTACAGGGGGGGGGGGAAGGGGAGAGCTGGTCGCCTACTAGCATGATTGATCAAGCCAGAGACCCGAGGGACACCGATTATGCACGCTCAGACTGAAACGGGCGTATCCGTCAATGACCCAGAAGCAATTAATGCTCTATTCCGAGAATACTATGAGATGTTATACGCAGCCCCCGTCAGATCCACAGTCGAGGCTTAGAGACTTTCTGGCTCCCCAACCGCTACGAACACTAGACAGACAGGCACAGGAGGCGCTGGGAGGTCCATGAGGCTATTACAACCATGGCTACAGTTAAAAACGCTGTGACCTTCCCATGGAGTTCTACTCGAGGTACGCCTCCAAGCTGGCTCCGCACCTAGGGGCAGATTTATGAGCCCCTTGCGCCTCATTTACGCCGCCGTTGTGTCACTTTTGTGACGCAGCGGCGGCGCAAATCCCGCGCCATGCTGCGGGGTATTTACAATGTGACGCATCTGGCAGATGCGTCACGTTGTAAAGCCCTGCGCCAAATGTAGGCGTTCTGGAGCAGGGGGGGCGTTCCGGCGCAGGAACGCCTCCTAAAAGTCACTTTTAAGGCCATGCTGCGTCAAAACCCTGCGCCTGCTTGAAGCAGGCGTAAGGATTGACGCAGCATGTAAGGGATAGGGCACCCCCGAGCCTTGCTGGAGCTGCGTCGCGCTGGCGACGCAACTCCAGCAATGCGCCGCCTTTCCGACAGGAGATGCGTCACGCATCTGCCCATCCGAGTGCCACGGTGCGCCGCATTGTAAATGCGGCGCATAAATGGTGGCGCACGGGTGGGCAGATGCGTCGCAACTCTTCTGGCGCATCTCTGCTGATTAGCAGAGATACGCCAGACGTCATAAATCTGCCCCCTAGTGTCCCTGTATGCTGAGTCTTTGCGACTTGGAGGCCCCCCCAAAACTACACAGAATGCGCTCGTGATCCCGCTCCCCAAAACATCAGCATTGGGTGCTCGGGTGGTGGTTTATAGCCCTCTCTCCATTTTCAGTATGGACTACAAGATACTTAGCAAGATCCTGGTGCTCAGATTGCTCCCGCATATGAAAACCCTCATACATACTGACCAAAATGGTTTTATCCTGTTCGGTAATACCTCCTATAATTTGCAAAGACCCTACTCCGCGAGCTCTCATTACGAGGCACAATCCCTTGCAAGGGCTGCTATCCTTTCAGTCAACCTGGAAAAGGCCTTTGATACAGTATGTTGGGATTACCTATTCGAGTCAACGATACGCATGGGTCTCGGGGAAGGGTGGGTGAAATGGGTGCAACTTCTTTACTCATGTCCCACGGCACGAGTTAAGACGGGTAGAACAGTATCTGCACAATACATGATCTCACGTGGTACCCAACAGGGATGCCCCTTATCGTCCCTTTTATTCGCTATGGCAATTGAACCACTAGCTGCACTGTTTTGACAGGGCTTGAAGGTATGGGACTGACAGTGGATGGGTGAGATCATACCATTTTCCTATATGCAGACGACCGTCTTATTTATTTGAAAGATGCTGTGGTGGGTTCCGACACAGCTCTACAGCTTCTGGATCAATTGAACTACTATTAGGCCGACGGGTCAATAAAAATAAAACATACCTGTTCCTAGTGGCTGTACCCCTCCCCAGACCTGCAGCCCTACCTGTCAATCTTAATTCGGTGCCTAACACATTTAAATATCTGGGCATTCATATCTTCCACTCGCTGGATGATCTGAGAGAGGGCAATCTAGATAGGGTGCTTAGATCCCTCCGGTCCTGTGTGCTCTTTTGGTGTGCCCTGCAACTACCCATAAGGGCCAGGATTTCCCTGACCAAAATGGTCATGCTACCCAGTCTCTTCTATTTTTTGTCAACTTGCCGGTATTGATGCCCGTGGGGTGGTTTCGACAATTGGATTCTCTACTGTGGGACCAGATAAGGGGAGAAGGGCAGCGGAGAGTGTAATTGAAGACGCCAAAACGTCCCATGGGGGAGGCCTGGGGGTGTCAGACTTTGAGCTCCACCTCGTGGCTGCTCAGCTGCAATGGTTGGCACAATGCCTAGAAGGAGTAAACACAGAAGGTACTTTTTTTTGGATGGAACCCAACACACACCCCAACCTTACTGGCTAAGTTGCTCGACCCCACAACCATAGTCCCATATTGGTCGACTTTGCAGACCACAGCTCTGCAATGCTGGAAACGATGCATGGCCAAACTCAGTGTGTCCTCTAGGTACACCCTGTGTTGCCTCTGGTTGGTTTACCCCACGGTGATCCACAAACGATATTCATGACAGACCAATTGACAACCGGGACAGAGGCCGGGTCAGAGACTGTAGGTGACTGCTACCAGTATAAAACACTGATCCTGTTCAAAGACCTGGTGGACGATTGTGGTCTCCCCTGGGACAGTTTGAACAATATGAGGCCCTGACATGCGTGTTTGGAAAGCTGTGGGGAATGGGCCGGGAGGAACCGAAGACACATACTGTATTAGACTGATTGATCACCCCAGGCACAGCTGGATATCAAGTAAAATGGTTCTATGCCACATTGCTTGGTGCGTCCCTCGCCCCGCTACACATTTTGCGGAGGTAGTGGGACATGACCATAGAGAACTTACGGATGTGGAATGGGGCAAAGTTTTGGCATCTCCTAAGACCTCCCGCGACACACGTTTGAAATATACATAATTCAATTTTTTACACATGACCTATATGACACCTCACCGCCTCTACGTTACATAGGCAGGGGAATTGTGTAGCTGCCCAAGATATAACCATAGTGATGCAGACTTCATACACATGACCTGGGATTGTGCAGGGTTAGTCACATTCTGGGATGTAATACTATCCAAGATCAATGATGCTTTGGGGCGTACATTAAATTCCACGGTTGAGGTCTGCTTACTGGGGCTCTTTCCCCGACTGCCCAAGCGAAAAGTTGGAAATAGATTTATAGACATGGCGCTGGCCTGGAAATATGCTACTGGGCCACAGATAGGAGCCTGGGACCGTGATGTGACTAGCTGGGCCGGGGCAGAGAGTAGAGTCCTAAACAGGGAGAAATCGAAGACACTGCAGCAACGCCCGATAGCCGAACAATGGAAAGAAATACTGGTAGCCTGGAGCATCTGACACAGACATGTAGTGAAGGAGAGGGAAGCGGGTACACGACTGACGAGTAGAAACTGCATGGGTGAAATCCGCTAGGAACCCCCCCATACCCGTAGTGATGATACCTCCCCCCGAATACGAATACCCACCACAAAAACACAAGACGCAGGCCGTACGGGGAGACTGGATACAACTGGAAAGTCCCCCATCTTCAAGCTGCGCATTAGTAGACATCCCCAAGATAAAAATTCTGGATACCCATGAACCCCACTCTCCTGCACAACTTTAGTTTAAATGTTTGGTATTAATGTTAGGTTATCTTACACAGATGGCATTGTATACTCCACTTCCTGAGCAGGTCAGTTTATAAATGAAAGAGACTTGAATGTATAGGGCACATATAGCGAGATGCATAGCTGTGACAATAGCAGGAAAATAGTGCCTTGGCACAATGACTTAACATGTTGTGTTAAATATACTCTGTATTATGCAATATAAACAAAAACCTTTTATTGATAACGAGAAATGCGACCTGCAGAGCAACGAAATGTGGAAACAAAATAGTGTTAAATTCCTATGTGCTAACATGCATATGTATAAAATGACAATAAAAATATGTTTTAAAAAAATGTAGGTGTACCCTGATACCCACGCATTAACATGGATCAAAATGTTTGTCGTGGTTACACATTTTAAAACTAGCATGTCAGCTTGTACTAACATAAACTTTGAATGTGTTCCGGTGTGTACTCAAAGTCCGGACGCATGAGGTCGTAGAACGGCTTAACCTGTTCTGCGTAATCTGGAATGTAGATTCTGCCAAAATCTAGGAATCCCAATATGGATTGTAACCTCATTGACGTAGTTGGAGGTTGTAGAAGCGCACATTTCTCTAAGGAGTGCATCACCAGGCTTTTCCTTTCACTTGATAGCTCGTATCCCAGAAACCGGACAATGAGATGGGCAAACTTTTATGTATTTATTTTTATTACATTTTTAGCCCATGTGAGCAAATCCCAAAACTATGCGATCTACTCTTGTCACGTGTACTGAAACGTCATCATCTGTCAAATATATGTCGTCGACATAGGACCATGTCTGGTCATCAAAATGTAAAAGTTCTGTTACTCGGGCTAAAAGCAGTCGAGGGCTATTCTTATTCCCTGGGGGCAATCAACAGAACCTAGCTTGGAAAATGCAGCCAAATACCTCCTTTCAGGCGCTATATTTTGGCAGAAAAATCCATTTGAGATTTCTAGAGTGGTTTAAAAAAATGTCCTCATTATGTTGTCCATTAGTGTCACGCTGTGTGCGTTCTGTACTGCAAATGTGCAAGTAGCTGTGTTTAAGTGTCTGTAATCTAATATTAGATGATATGAATGATTAGCTTTCATCACGGGAAAGAGGGGATTATTCATTGATGAGGTACAACTTTCTATTACACCCTGGTATTCCAGTTGTTGGAGAATTTCCCTAACTTGTTTTTTAGCCTACTTTTTAATGAGGTTTTATTGCCTTTGAGGTTTTGGGGTTGACCTCAGTGGTATTTCATGATAAGGGGAACCATCATCCCACACCACATGGTTGCGGTATGATGCAGGAGCTTGTGCAAACGCCCACTCCTTAGTGTATGAATGTTTTACGTGTTCTGGAACGAGGTCGGAGAAGTAAATTACCGTTTCTCTGTTTGGGCAGTCCATGACATATTCTGGTGGGCCAGTCTTTTTCAGCCAGGAGAATGTCATAGCCAAATGATAGGTTCTCCCAAAAGAGAAATTCAATGTATGTGTTCCTCCAAATGGATTGCATGTCCCATAGGCGATGCCGAACACTTACTTGTGTATCCAATGTTTCCACCTGGATGTAGTCACTCAGCGCTACTGCCGCCAGACAATCCATCAGGATCCGGCAAACTATTGTGTCTTTTGCTGTCCAGCATGTTCAGAGCCCACTCCTCGTTCAGAAGCGGAGTCCTCAATATCCGCGTTATGCTTGACCTTAAGTCCAGTTTCCTTCTTTTTGAATTGAGCTTTGGATGTTTTAGGTTTATCTTCCCATTTAATATGTAGTCCAGTAATTTCCAGACTGCGCACCACAGCACCATGTTGTGCTGCCAAAACCAGCCAGGGGTGCCGTGGTCATAAAACTATCAATGTTGCTCTCCTTATTGTTTAGCAATGAAACTTGTTTAGCAGATCATTTGAAGAAACTGCAGTTGTACCTATAGCCACTAGATGCCAGTATAAGCACACGTCTAGGTTAGAGAGCTTACATTTTATACATTTGGCAGCGAAAGGTCAGTAATAATAACAAGCATTTGTATTGCAATCGGTCTCCAATTTGTGAAATTTTGAGTTATTTGTGTTGTAAATGGAAATGTTTTTAATTTATGTTATTTTCTTTGCAGTGGAGTGATTATTTAAAAGATGAGAGTTAGAGCTAGCGGCGTTTTAAATGTATATATTGTTTACTTATGTGTTGTGTTGTGGAGTGGAGGAATGTGGTGTGTAGTGGAATTATGTGGTTACCATCCTGATATTGTCAGCATTTAAGAAGCAGAGGTGTAGTTAGGATGGATGGGTTGGTGGAATGATAGATGTTTGTATGAATGGTTGAATGGATGGATACCTGTATGAGTACATGGATAAATGTGTGGGTTATTAGATGAATGAAGAGATGGTAGGTGATGCATGGGTAGCATAGTTACAGATGGTTGGTATAGAAACAGAAAGATAGATATAAAGGCAAAATATTCTTTAAAAAAGGTTACTACTTTATTGTACGTTTGGTCAGAACTGGACGAATTCCATATTGCAAATATTGATCCCTAACTGCCTAATTAATTGTATGAATAATTTTGTTATTGAAACTGTTTGTGTTCTGATTTTCATAAACCCACAGAGACACTAATAAGAAATAAGGTCATTTTATTTATTTTATTTTTTGGTTCTTGGTGCACGCGGAGATTAAGTGATTTGGCCAAAATCAACGTCTGATCAAATTTAGGAGTTTTTAGGTATTATTTACTAACCGTAACTGCACGTATTATGAGCAGAAGAAACAAGAAGTTTCCATTGAGAAAGTTTTTTCTTTGACTTTTTTAAATATACCATATCCATCTTCTAAGACAGCAACCCCTGTGGCAAGCCAGCCCATGTATAGCGGGGTTGTACCTAAAGCCTGCATGAATGCCTCCTCAAGCCTAAACCAGCTGCATGGTCCCCAGTACCCTTCATGCTTGGCTTTTACATGGAGCTGCGGGTCGAAGAAGTTAGGGAATCTCTGATGTAGCCAGATAAGCGCTGGGAGCCCTTCAGTTTCACATACTCCTCCTACATGATCCACCTCTCTTAGAGCGTTTTACGGATGACTGCTGAAAGAAACAAGACAAACATGTATCAGTATCTTGATACCTGTCAGGCAGTCTAATATTATCATGGTTGTGCAGGTTATAGGTCTTTTCAGTAGCTTTCTGTTGAGGAGACCCACCACGTGATTTGGTTTTCTCATTATTTTTATTATTATCCAACTTCTTTGTATAAGACTCGGGTGCTTGCTTAGCGTTATCCTGTTTCAGAATTACTCTTTATTTGTGGTTTACCTGGTTTGGCTCCCAAATTATTTCTTCCTAATCTTGCATATGTCTCTGAAAATGTTAGGTAATTCGCGCTCCTGTTGACCCGGAGCGAAATCCCTTATGCTGGCGTATAGCGAGTGTGGTTCTTCCCATTTAACTTTGCTTTACATGATGGCAGATTCTGAGGCCAAGTAGCCCATCAGTTTCATCCCCAAATCCAGGGCAGGTGTTGTCCCATACTGATCCTGGATCTGTTTAAGCACTTCTGGCGAAACAGCTAATGAAAGGGTACCATGTGTTCGGATATATACTGCAGCAAAAACTGTACCCCAAGTGGTGCAGTCTTCCACAGGGTAAGCCATCGCCATTGGCAAACACACTCTTAAAATTCTGTGTTTTTCCTGGTGTCTCGTATGGGAGAACACTGCTTTGAGCTGACTTGTCTTTTGTGCAATCCAGAATGGAATCTCCCCCCATCTGATGGTAACCTTACCCATGACTGTATTTAGTGTGTGGTAGGCTGATGCTCGGTGTAGTCAATTGTGGTTATGCAACTTGAGCAGTCCTCACAGGATTTAATATCAATGTTAGCATAACTAATTGTGTGAAACATCTGTATATTGTTACTAAATGTTTAAATAATCTATACACCTGTATTGTTGAATTATTGACTTCAGGATGTGATGTTATCCAGCTAAGATTGGCCATGTTGTTCCCTCATTGCTAAGGTGATCTAGTCTAACGTCTTCTGTTTTGTGTTGTAGGGCGCCTTCAAACCATTTTCAGTGTTTTGGGTATGTTAATGGTATTTCTATTTCTTCATATGATGCAGAACTTCAGCTGGTGTAAAGTTGTGAAACAGTCGTCTCATGCCATCTTCTGCTGGAAATGTAACAAATGAATAGAATACTTCTGTCTTATATGCTTTGTGGGCCTCAACCATGAAGATTACTTCTCCACCCGTAAGTGTGAGACCATAGTTTCACAATTTCTTAGTAACTATATGTCTGCAGTTCTTAGCTATGATAAGTTATTTTGTTCCTGACATTGCAAGAAATGGAATTCAGAGATTGTAACTCAATGGGATAATCCTTTGAATGATCCAAACTTGAACAACCTACAGCCAATACATAGGGGTTACCTACTCAGCTGAGGAGGATCGTGCCTACCACCACGGACGTCTCCGGTTACGGGTTGAGTAGGGGTCTTTGGGTTTGCAAAATAGTACTGCGTATTTGTTGGAAAACAAAAACGTTGGGATGGTGCTAGACTGATTCTATGCACCACCTCAGGATATGTTGACCTATAGTCCTGCTAGCTCACAGTACCTCCATAAGTACCCCTAAACAGAAGAAGGCAACGAATGGTTGTGGGAACCTCAGAACATGATAACCCTGACTTCCCAGGTAATCGTGTAAACAGATATAGAACCTTTTTCGCTCAGTCATCTGTGCATACCCCAAGAGATACACAAGAAATACACAAAGATGCATTTAAATATTGATTGAACCATTGTGATTCTTGTGTAAAATATATGTGCTGCAATTATTAATAGACAGAAGCAGATGAAAGTGATTAGTAATATGAGAACAGTGAAAAGGATAAACAATTTCACCATTGTACTAAAGCAGTGTATATATGCTGGCATAGAAATACTGGGTATAATGTACTCCTACTATGTGCTCCCTAACCTAGATACCTAGGACAGGTGATCTGCTAAAATCCCCTACTGGATGATCAAACTCATGATTACCTGAAGGTAATTGTATTCAGGTCCCTGTCTTGGTCACAAGCTGGACATCCCTCCTTGCAGGAGGAAAACAGGAATTAGCTTGGCTGAAACTCCGACAATAGCGACCTCGCAGTGACAGCAGAGTGCTACTCTGTTGTGAACATGGAAATGTGTGTGTATTTATAGTAACAATGTTCATGCCTCCATGCCGAGGCCAGGCTGTCATTGTTTATCCTCTTTTGATGGCTTTGTCGCCTTAAGGATGAATAACAACTAACATTTGCACAATGTATATTCAAGGTGTCGTGATAGTGTGCTTACGAAGTGGAAATATAAGCAACATAGTTTCAGAGAAATTTATCCTGCACTATTTACGCAGGCAAATGTGTGTCAAAAGTCATCATGTGGAAAAGAAATCACCTTAAACGTGTGCATGTAAAATGGGAGTGTTTCTTCCAAGGCCTAACGCAGCCACGTGACACTGGAAGATCCGCTTTTCTTATTGGTGGTAGGTGACACTGTTGACCTTCATGGTACTTGATCGATCAGCAGCAGCGGAGGATACTGTGGACCATAAAAGAATGGTATGAGATCTGGACTGTTTAGCATGCATTTGAGTCTATCAGGTTTTTTTTCCAAAAGGGTTTCGATTATTAACACAATCCTATTGGATCCAACACAGGCAATATATTGATATCTGATGGTTCACATTTTCACTAGTCTGTACTAGGCAGATGCATGAGGTCAGATACCTGTCACCTAATCGGTCTTCATTATGCCAGACATCAAACATTTAGCATAAGATCTATGTAGGTTCAGGGTTGGACTCTAATGCAGTTATCATCAGACCTCAGAATTGAAGGAGAACTCCTGAAGTTCATGTGTGGACGGATGGCATAACTATTCCTCTCTCCATATAAAGAATGTACTGTGTCTGATATCCATTGAGCTTTTTCTACCCCTGCTAGTTACGTTCCTGAGGCTCCCCGTGTAATTCACCACAATGGAGGTGCCACCATGAGAGCCGAGGAGCATCGCCCCTCCACTGGAGAACAGGTAATTCGAAAAATAAAATGGTAATGAAACAGATTTATTACCATTTTATTTTTCGTACTGGCAGCAGCCAAGTCTGAGGGCATGGGTGCAACTGGGAGGAATAGTGTGCACTTCAGCTTAAAGTGTGCATGTCACTTTGGCCGGCTGTCTTGCGACGGCCAGCCTAAAGACGTGCACTTTAAGCACTCCAGCCCGAGTTGTCTTAGCTGGGTGGAGAGAATGCACAGGCTGACTGAGCAACATGAGAGCAGCACCAGGATTGGAAGAGGGGAGTTGGACAAGGCTCTGGAAGTTTGCTGCCTGTGCTCAAGGCAAAAAGAACAATGACTGTTCCCATGGGGCACAGGGTCAAGACTGATTTGCATATGGCCAGGTCTAAACTGGGGTGGCAGAGTGGGCTAAAGAATGATGGATTTAACCCAGATCTCTTGACTGGGGGTGAATGTTTTGATTTGTTCTGCATTCCGTCCATCAATTGTGTGTCTTTTGCTTTTTCGCCCTAAGTGGGCCAGGTATGCCCAGATGTGGGTCCTGGGCTCACTGTGCCACTGGAATCAAGCTATCCTGGCTGAAGAGGAGTGAAACCCCGAAACCGGTCCTAGGATGCTTCTTTCCAGTCCAGGGAGGAGCTGGCTTGGCAGTTCGGGCTTGACTGTTCCCATGAGGCACAGGGTCAAGACTGATTTGCATATGGCCAAGTCTTAACTGGGGTGGCATGGTGAGCAAAAGAATGATGGATTTAACCCAGATTTCTTGACTGGGGGTGAATGTTTTGATATGTTCCATCAATTGTGTGTCTTTTGCCTGTGCTCAAGGAGCCAACTTCGAAGACAAAGAGGAGCAGTGGGTAAGCAAATCTTTATTTCTTTATTTTTATTTAATTTAACTCACTGACAGGCACTGTGAGAAACTCGTAGTGTCTTCAATCTCAACTCCAGAGCTCTCAATCGTGGCCGTTGCAAACATTGTTTAAAACGGACCGCGATTGAGAGCTTTGTCTTTGAACCGAAGGGCACTGCAGGTTTTAATTGGTGCCTGTCACTTTGTTACATATGTTCCCGTCGCCCCATCTATTTTGTTTGCCGCTGGCCGCCACTGATTCACTGCCTGATCCCTGTGAGGTACCAGGAACCCAATCCATTTGCAGTAATGACTACACTTCTGTACTGTTATTTCTTCTTTTCACGGGTCAAACAAATTGTGATACAACTATAAAAAATAAATGCATGAGATGTTTTTTTTTCATTTGAATGAAGGAAAACAAGAGGTCACTGTACAGCTTGCTTAATCCAAGATCTAATCATCAAATGAGGCCAAATCTGAAATGTACCTGGCAGGAAATGAGACAGAACGTATGGATCCAACACGATGGCCATTTGATGCAATTTAGATACTGACACCCACAGTACCTACTGATTCCATACAGCGCTTAACTATTTTTGGTCTTGACCTACATCCTCTTATAGACCTTCTTCTTAATGGGATTAGACACAGCAAACATACCTTGCTTTCTGTAGAGATAAAAAACTATCCTATTCCAAAATGTATATATAGTCAGGCCTTCCATCCTTAGGTTTTTAAGATTTGAGCATTGTCTGGGATGTTGAAAAGGCCTTTCCATTCTCATCTTGCAAAAGCTGTCTTAAGAAGACCAATAAGAAGTAGGAGATAAAATAGAGTTCATTCTCATTAGTTGATATATCACCCATAAACACAAACAAACACACATATTGTAAAACAAAAACAATATATTCGAATAACATAGTCACAATCTTTTATTTAAAGACTTAGCTATACAATTTTTGGTACACATATAAAAAGTTTGAGTTAAATTAGCAGTTAACACCTGTACATCCACAATTTTCTTTTGTAAGAATAACACAGAGACAGATTCCTGTTTTTTTCATCACTAACGCTTGAGAAAGGATGCTGCAACAGCCAAAAATACTGTTTAATGGCTTCCTTCGGTTTTCTTTAGATATTATGTTATGTTTTTGATTGATTGGGGTTGATCTTTAACAATCATTTTTAAGTGAAACCACTGCACATCTGTGTTCAACAAAAGCCTTAACCCAGTGGAATCCGTGATTATCCAGGATGTATACCTAAAATGGGTATTCTAAGAAAATTCTCAGGTCCTCCAGCTGAATGGTACAAAGAGTAAAACGGTGATTAAGCTTCACACTTATAATTTGTAATTAGGTACTTTCAAAGTGGAAGTCAATTCAGTGTTATAGTCTTGAGTAGCAGCTTATGGAATTAGTATTTTGAGCTAATGGGTACAATTTACGTAGAAATTGCAAAAAGTTGGGAAGCTAAACATCTTTTTGTGGTTTGCTAGAGTACAGGCATTCGGAGAGTCTCAAAAATCATGGACTCATAGTTGACACATAGGGCCGTATGTATAAAACCTATTTTGAGGTCGCAATGGGTCGATTCACAGAATCAGGCCGTTTGCAACTGCCAAAAAGATTTTTAAAATGTAGAAAACCCAAATTGCAATCCAGTAACCAGTTACAGAAGCACAATTTGGATTTTCAATACTGTATTTGGAAGGGGTGTGTTTAGGGTGCCCCTCCTTAACATAGAATCACAGTGGTATGTGTGAACGTTTTCTAACTGATTTACTGTTGCAAAACATTCATTTTTTACCAACACCTCAAGGGTGGTGGTAACTATTTGCAAATGGGAAGGAGTCCCCACGTGACCCCTTCCCCTTTGTGAAGGTTGAACCAAATGTTTTTTTAAGAGCAGGTAGTGGTCCACAGTGGTCCAAGGGACCACTACCTACTCTTAAAAAAAATAAACTTCAACATTTCATTCAATTTAATAAAAAAACAATCACACACTTGGTGGTCTGGTGACCCCATCAGGCAACCATCCCTGTGATGGCCACAATTCCTAATGGGTTGCAAATTGTGACGTACCTCATTAATATTCATGAGATAGGTCGATTGCGAACCCGTTAGGAATTGCTAAATGAAACTCAATGGATTTCATACATTAAGAATTGTGATTTCCTGAATGCGATTTGCTAAAGATTGCAATTAGGAAATTGCAAAACATATATTCTGTACATATGGCCCTTAATTTGGCCAAGTGTTCGTAGGAGTAAATAAAGTAGGTGTGCATTTTTCTAGTTTAAAAATATTTTCCATGTAAGAAAGCCCTTTCTTTATTTGTCAAATTAAATATGGTTGTTGCAAACTTTTTCCCACCTTAGGACCTACATTGCTGACTACATGCACCGCGCTTCCAGGATGGGAATGGCCATGCAATCCGTTTGTGAACAGCCACCCAGTTCCACAAAGTCCCAACTTGCTGGGTGTCGTTTGCCTGGCTGTCTCTCTTCTAGTTCCTTTGAAGCATGCATTGCTGTATCCTAACCCTATGTTTATTACTGCAGGAATTCCATCTATTGGCAGCAAGTAGAACTCTGTTGCAAAACTTGTCAACCTCTATATTCTATATAGGATATTGGAATAAGTGCCTAATATGGGGAAGAGGGTAGTGATTTGTGGGCTGAGCATGTGCAAATCACAGCAGGATGTTTTTAATTTATTTTTTATTTTGCAGCCACTTTATTACTTGAATCCGACATTATTTTAGAGGCACAAGCAGACATGCGGCAATTGTGTTTTTGCAATTGCTGCCAAATTGTAAGCAGAGCTGACTAAAAGGGTGATGCCGGTACAAAACTCAATGTTCCTTCCTAATCAATCAACATCTAAAGTGCATGGATGTCTACAGAGGAGCAGAGCAATAGAAAAAATACACTGAATGGCATGTTGAGGTATGAGGGTTATGGCAGTGAAATGTCTTCTGTGTATTTTTCCATAGCAGTATGTGGGCATTTTCAATCACATGATAAACATTGTGAACTGCTTTTGTTTCATTCATGGAAGGAGTTGACGGCTTCTCTCTTCCAGCCCTGTCAGTTTGCTAACTCATACTTGTGTTTACATGTTTCTTGGTGGTTTTTTTAGTTTGAATTCACTATAAGTCCATCTCTGCTAATTGTCTGTGCACAAAGTGGAATGCAATCATGCCAAAATTAAAGCACCCATTTGTAGGAGTGAATAACCAGAGGCGCACAATGGGATGACCTCCTAACACCTCTCATAATGCTTACTAATAACTGACTGTTAGGTGTCTTTATCTGGTGAAGTGATTTTAATCTTCCACTCCACAGGCAAAGTGCTGGGAATATTGGCTGAATATCATCGAGACGGCTACATCTCAACCAGATATTGGATCCTTCCATGAATTCCTTAATAATTTTCATCTCAATATATCTGTAAATATCTATATACACAGTGGTGCTTGATGCTGTGTAGTTGGAGTTAGGTCAGAGAAAGTTTTTTGTTTTGTTATTAACTTGTTTGACAAATCTCCAAGTACCTTTCTTAAAAACAAAATTTAAAAAAATAGTCAATCCACTAAAGCTCTTTCCTGGAAAGTTTTGGGGTGATTTGCCAGGCGGGAACCAAGAAAAAGGGGGTCCCAAAACGTTGATTTCCCATAAGAATTTCCATAGGAAATGTCTGCCCTTGATGCAGATAAAAGAAATCATAAAAAAATTGGCAAAAAGTTAGAACTCAACTCAGAAAGAGACTCAGATTTGGTGCACGGAGTGACCATGAAGGGTTTAAAAAAAATAGGTATATATGGATGGGGCTCCCGCTTTCCAGATAATGAAAAAATAGCACCCTCTGATCGGCCTAGGGAACTTTTTCTCCTGACGGCCATTTCAGTACTGGGGGACTGGTTCTGGTACCGGTATATCAGATAATACGATTGGCTGGCCGAAACTCTAAGAAAAATTTTGAGGTAGCCCTTAAAGAACTCGGGGACTCGTCCCTGTGTCCTGAAATGTAAAATATTTATATTTGATATTTATTTGCTGGGGCAGCCATGTGCTTTACAAATTCATTAACATAACATATAAGGGAAATATAGGGTCAATAGTAGGTGGGGTGCAGGAGGAACCCAGGTGCCAAAACCTAAAAGACGTCATACTACTGTATTCTCGCTGGACCCTGCGTGAGGTACTCTGGTACTCCTGTGGGAGCCGCTGCTCAAGCTTCCTCCCCATGGTACCACAGTATCGCACAAGGTTCTCCGTGGATTTCAAATGTCATGAGTGCTGCAAGATGTGAGGTGATAAGCATTACATGGTGAGCCAAAGTCCTGTCGTTTGTAATCGCTTCATGGCAAAATAAACTTGAAGCAACAGCTATACCTGGTGTGCACTCATTCATATATATATAGGTATTTAGTTTTCCTTGAGGACATAAGATAAATCTACACACCCGCAATGCCGTCTGTTAGACTTTACATGCTGCCATTGAACCAACCCACTTGGTCCTCTTTTTAGCGACACAAATTGCCTCTGTTAATAGAGTGTTCCCTGGATAAAAAGACCAAATCATGAAAATGCCCAAACCATGTACACATTGAGGAAGCCACTGCATTCATTTACATCTTTAGGATAACATAAACATGACACAAAACATGACACGCATGGACAACTATTGCCTGGTGACTGTCACGCTAGCTGATGTAATTGGAAAATCTGGCGTTGGCATCTCCTTACTCCAGATGTTGGTTTTGCTTGAGAATGTCTCATTTTGGGTCTAGTATCCCATACTTGTTTCAATGGAATAAGCAACTTTCACTGCTCCACCTTGACAATCAAGTGTCTGTTTTCTGTCCTCTTCCAGAATCTCGCAAGTCATGATCACCCGTATGAACCAAGACAATTTGGAATGTTGTTACATATTCATGTTTAAAGATGTAAATTGTGTCATTAGTCCTTTTCCACAGAGAACTGCCTTGAATGTTGTGGAGGCAACTGCACACATCACAAAGGTTGACACATAATGTCAGAGTTGTGAGTGTCCTTGGTCTCTTGACATTTTGGTTCTTCAGATGCTTCTGGTGGGTGGTGTAATTCTATGAAGAGTGTGTAGATGAAGGCGCCTGTGACACTTCCCACCAGCGGGGCTACCACTGGGACCCACCACCAGTTATTCCCAGCCCTAGCAAGAGAAGAGAGACAAATTAAAGGATCTGGTCCAAGCAATGTTGGATTCTGCTGGATCACAAAATGAACCAAATCAATTGCATTAATAAATAGTACAGAGTCAATTTGAATGCATGTGCTCGCCTATCATATCATTTCATGCAGCTCAAGACATTTAAAAATTCAAGTTTTGTTTGTGGAACTGGCCCTTTCAGGATAATTTGCCAGCAACTTCCAATCCCTGTTGCACTTCTGCGGTTTGATCAATTGTGTTACAGTCAATAGAGTAGGATATGTAGCAAAATGATTGCTTCAGTCTTCAACGCGGCCATGTGTAGCAAATTTAAAAGGCACATAGGCCAAACATAGATATATAAAGCATAATTAAATATTTAGAACAATTAATAGTTTCAAAATAGTTATCTGGAAGACAAATAAGAGGAATTCAAAGGTGATTTTCCGACAGGATCTCAATATTTCCCCTTGACAAACCCCTGGGAAGCACTCCTAACTTTTGATCAGTTGCTTCCTTCTTGTTTTATCATTGACAATTCTGTGTGCATGAGAGGGCAAGTGCCCATGGTCCAGGAACCCAGTGAATAATTTGCATAGCACTTCCCGCTGTCTTGAGTTGTGTCTTCTTCTGGTGCATTTTAGTGCAGTAGAACTTATTTCTCTCACATCATCATTTTGTCAAGTTCAAATATTTGAATGACAACTTTGACTCAGAGTCTTCATTGTGTAAAATGTATATACTTTATTCCAACAAAATGTAATGCCTTATTTTTCATGCCTTTAACTTTATGAACATTGCTTGTTTCTTTACTGATCCCCTATAGCCCAATACATTTTGGGCCCCACTTCTTCCTCAGGGGGAAATATTAAAGGCAGTTGCTATAGACAAAAGAACAATGCGTAAGACACATAATTTCTAAAACGCATATGAAATTATGGGTCTTTCGGGATTTGTAGATCTTAAATATTCCTTCTCTTTGTCAATAATCATTCCTTCTTCCTCTGCTCCACCAAAAATGATCATAAGTCTTTTTTTCAAAATTCGGTGTTGGGTTGCCGTTACATTTCATGTCCGTTTTTTCACCAACTGATGAAAGACAGCGCATGAAATTGATTTGGAATAAAGGATATCGTTTTTATAAAACAAGGGCTTTGAGTCACGGTTGTCATTCGAATATTTGAACTTGACAAAATTATGTTATGAGCAGCGACGGCCCGTACAGGGCGTGTTACCGGGGCGGTGACGTGGGGCAGAGGAGGGGCAGAGTGGGGGGTTGCGAAATGCAACATACGGCCGATTGCAGGTAAGTTACAAAAAAAATAAAGAAAACTAATTTTGTTGCGCGTGCTGCATCGCATTTGGCAATGCTGCGCGCACAACGAAATTCGTTTTATTTTATTTTTTCGTAACTTACCTGCAATCAGCCGTATGCCGCATTTTGCAACCCCCCACCTTGCCCCTCCTTTGCCCCACGTCACCGCCCCGGTAACACGCCCTATACAGGCCGTCGCTGGTTATGAGTAAACTAAGTACTGCTGTACTGTAAATCTAGTGCACCAGAGGGAGTTAAAAACATGATCTCACTCAGTATTCAGTACCTCTCAGTCTCCAAAAACTACAAGCCAATTTCTAAATGTGGCTTCCTGGTGAAATTGATTGAAAAGTAAGCTTACCTACATCTATCTTAGTTTATTCACTGCTACAGCCTACTTTTGGAATATCTACCACGGTGTTTACACAGAATATCGGAACCAAAAATATTGTGGGACAAATTATTGTATCAAGAATATCGAAGACAAAAATATTGTGAAGGTAATTTTCTATAGGTGAGTAAAGTTTTACTATATATAACTTCACATATATGTACGTTGATGATATAAATAGCTTCAAGGCACGTTGATGTGGAGTTAAGAATAGTACATCTATACTTGCCTATTTGCGCTTGCCTTCTCAATATTTTGGTCCTCTGTATTTTTGACACAATATTCTGTCCACACAATATATTTTTGGTTCCGATATTCTGTCAGTGATCCATCTACCAAAACGCAGACCGAACTCTGATTGCCATCCATAACTACCAGGCTTTACCTCTGGGTTTCTTTGCATTCTTCGAACGAGTATATTTTCCAAAGCTCAGCTGCAAGATTATTCCTCCTTTTGTATTCTCTGGACTACATCTCACAGTTTAAAACGCAAGCTGCAAAATGCCCGATGGGCATCCATCAAAGCACTCTGCATCCATCACAGGACCATAAATGAAGT
This sequence comes from Triturus cristatus, assembly GCF_964204655.1. Lineage (NCBI taxonomy): Eukaryota > Metazoa > Chordata > Amphibia > Caudata > Salamandridae > Triturus > Triturus cristatus. The sequence continues at coordinate 128,485,461 of NC_140581.1, read as the reverse complement.
TCCCAGCATAATAGATTCACTGATTGCAGGTCCAAAGGAGCCTCTGATCATAATGCAAGATGTAAATTCATATCCACTTCTACCAGAAACTACATCCGGGAGGCTTTGCTTTCTGTACAACTTACAAATCTAGAACAACAGAAAACTAGTGGACCACAAGATCTTTTCAAGAAATCCCAAACTGTGGCTCCTTCTTACGCCATAATTATGAGGTTGCGTCATTCTTAAGCCTGCAGATGCATTCATGCTTTATATTTATTTGCATTTATTTATTGTGATCTCTGCTTTTTAAGGGATGCTAACTGCACATCAAATTTTTTCTTGGTGAATCAGGGGCTAACAAGCAAAGAAAACATATTAATGGCAAGGCTCACTATTGAGGAGGAGAATATGAAAATCCAAGAAAGCCTAGAAGTCCAACCATACATTATGGTTTTTAATTTTGAAAGATGATGTAAATTGCTTTTGAGCTCCACCCTCTGGAGCCCAACATCGAAAATACTGAAGCGCCCCTACAGTACCAGGAACTGGAGAGGGCTAGCGGTGCTTGATCTCAGCAACCAAATGGGTACTTAGGCATGGAGCCAGTCCGTAGGATACATGGGAGTTTATACACACATACATTTAAAAGTCAGAACAAGTATTTGCAAATTACCCTTTTAGTAATTGGGAGATAATGATGGTGGCAGTACCCTGTGGTGACTTGTTTACTTAAAATATATAAACGGCCAGTGGTATGTCACATCTTCGAGCCAGGCCACCTTATAGGTTTTCAGCCTTCCCACCAAGGCATTGGCTTAAGCCAGTTTAGTATTATTCAGGGATTCTTCTACACCTTGCGGGAGATTAGCACTGATGTATGGCAGTGGTTGTTGTACCGACAAGTAAATGTAAGTTATTCTTGACAATGGTTCAAACATGGGCATCAAAGCTGATACCTGCCCTCAAGATGACATGTTTTTTTGCGAGTGGTTTAGGAAGCCCAAATGGAACTGGGGAGGTAGCCCATTTTCTTTAAGTGAACTGTTATATGAGGACTTCTGAGAAGCACCTCAGTTTTTGAACCATTCAGTTTGAGGATGCTTAGTTTATACACACCATTACCTCCTCCAGTCTCCCCGTAATCAAAGAAAAATCAACTGAGTCTGCCGTTTAATCCTGATCATGGGCAAAGAATGACAGATTACCAACTTCACTAAAATATGTATTTTTAAATTGTAAGTCCAGAAACACCAAACTTCAATTTTTCTATCTGCTCCCAACAGAAATTACACTTAAAATATGCGGAGGAATAAGTTTATCAGAACGTAACAGAACACCATCCTCCAATGATATCTCTCTTTCAACCTTCCAATAAGGTTGAAGAAGAGGAGAAATTACACGTTCTCTGGGCCAACCACACTTGACATAGTTACACACTTGCTGCAAAATCTCATCATCTCTAAGAGCACTCATCCAGTTCTCTTCCGAACAACAATCAAGTTCCTGTAAATCAAGAGCAGCCACAAAACAGTCATCAGAGTCTTCCTCACAAACTTCTTGGAAATCATGTTCTCCTTCTACACTTTTCAGAGAAAAACGAGATTAAAAATCTGCACGATAATTCCGACCACCAGAGCTGTGGACAACATCAAATTGGTATTGAATAAGGTGAGAGACCATCTTTACAATCCTTGGGGTACAACACTTATTGGTGCTAGAACCAAGGATGTTGACCAAAGGCTTGTGATCAGTTCTTAATAGGAAACGCCTACCCCAGACATAAGGACGAAATTGTTTGACTGCCCAAAGACAAGCCAAGAGTTCTTTCTCAATGATGGAATACTGCAATTCCACATCTTCAAGAACTCTTGAAGCTAATGCAACAGTATTCTCATCATTATGCAGGTTTTGAGTCAGCACAGCCCCCAACCCAACTTGGCTAGCATCAACAGTTATGCATGAGGAAAGCTCAGGATCAAAAGGTTTGAGGGCTTTACTCTTGCTCAGACATCCCTTGACACTCTTGAAAGCAGTCACACACTCATCAGACCATACAAATTTCACACCTTTCCTAAGAAGGCAGCTAAATCTGGAATGAATTTAGAATAATATTCCAAAAGACCAAGTAACAATTTCACTCCACTCTTGTCAACAGGCGTGGAAGCATGAAAAATGGCATCTAAAAGACCCTTCCTAGGTCTAACCCCTTCATCCGAAATGAGAAATTTCCTCAGTAAGAAACTTGCATTTTGCAGACTTGATTACAACACCGTGCTTGTGTCTAATACCTTGTTCAATATTAAATCACGTCAATGAACATCTTTTGAATTAATTAAAACTTCGTCCCATCCTTGTCGCCACATTTTTGTAGTAATTGAGTCAGGAACGAATGAGTTTTCAAGACTTTATTCCTGTAAGGCTACACGGTAGACAGCACCCAACAGCCAGCTTCCCATCCAGCTCCAACCGCCCACGGTGCCTTTTGAAACAAAGCAATCTCAACAATAGAGCTACTAAGCAACAATAGAACCTCTGTAAGGAGATGTCATAAGAGAATAGAACACTAAGCTCCCAGCACCTCCCAATACTAATAAATAGAATACTACAGTGTATCGTTAATACAAAACGTACAAATATGAACCAAAAACGATCATTTGGCACAATTATACAAACAAACCAACTTACATTGCTCATGTTCCGACTTTGTACATGCCCCAAACCAGCTTTTTTTTAAATCTTGTTTTAATTATTTTGGAGCTCCTAACCAAATGGGCGTGACCCAAACAGTGCTCCTATAGAACGTGGGGATACTACACTACTCCTATCCTACTACTACTTATAGAAACTCCAAGCTCCAGCAGTATTCTGTTTTAAAAACACTTGTTTGTTATTTCACAAAGTATCGACGCGTTTCGAACCCTTCTCTTTGTTTTGGGGGTGAATGTTAGTATTCTGAAGCCCCCTACTTCTGTCATTTCACTTTGTATGATAATGGGCTTATTGTATGACACATTTGTTTTTTCGATGTTACTAGGAATATAAGAGATTTAGCAAAAAATATGTTACATTGTTTTTTGTAAACAATTGACTGCTAAACATTTTTAAAAAACAGAAGTGAAATTCATTCATCTGTTCCAATGTTGTGTGTGAAAATATACTTCAGCAGCTGTTTTCCAGTGTGGCTGCTGTGGTCTTTGAGGCCAGTTATTTGGGCCTAAACAACAGTTCTGCTAAGCTTCCCTAAAGAAATGTGCTATTCAGGCTAACTGTGGGGCCTATCCTCTGGATAAATAGGTACATTTTATAGTAATATTTTTCCCAGTCCTTAAATGATTCGCTGAAAGTTCAAAGCTTACCAGAAGACTTCCGGTCCCCAGCCTGCTAGTGCAGTGAAAATCCTCGGAGGAAGGTCTCTGGCTGGGTTGATAGCATATCCTGAATTCATCCCCATGGCCATTCCGATTAAGACCACTAGGATTCCAACGAGAAGAGCTTGGGTTCCATTCAAGGCCGGGTTGTTCCTCTGGTCATTGATGGCCATAATACAGAGCAAGAGCGCTGCTGTGCCAATCACCTGTAGAACCAAAACCAACAGGTCACAATGGAATATTTCAAGACATGAAATCAAGCTGATCCATTTTTGCAGCAGGAAATGTTCCTGCTAATATAACTTGTGCCTTGGCTGATCTTTTAGGTTAACAGAGCAATGTCTCTTTCTCAAGCATACGCCACGCCTAACAGAAAAGCCACCCAGCAGTTCTAACCCAGGATATTGTTTTCTGGGACAGGCCTCTGGTTAGCCTTGAGTAGGGAGAGTGTAACATGGTGCATCTTCTTCAGGTTTATGGTTCAAGACCTGGTCATGGCTGCAAGCACGCGCTATCATCCTTGTAGGAACAGTACATGTTGTGCAGGTTTGCCGCTGACTTGAGTGAGGTCTAGATTGTGGGATATTCTTTGTAGGGACTGAGCGTTAAGGATGCACGTGCAAGATCAGGGACCTGTAAATGTATGAGGAGACCGATGGGCTCTGGCCATGGAGGCCGATGGATTGATGGCACATGGAGGTATTTATATGCCATATAAAGATAGCGAAGGAGGGTCAAAGGATCATACAGACAACGGACTCTAAGGTGACATTCCAAGTGCTTATAGTGTACATGATTGAGGTAAGTTGAGAAATCTGCCCTACCCCGCCGGAGCACATCATAGACTTCCACCAGACGCATACACCTTCATCAACCCACCAGACACCTACGCTCTGCCTCACTCACACTCATTCCCTCATCCACAAACGCAAAGCTGGAGGACTCTCATTCTTCTGCATCACACCCAAGAAATGGAATGACCTCACTCAACAACCCAGAGCCTCCTCCTCACCTCTTGAATTCCACAAGAAGCTGAAGACCTGGCTCTTTGTATAAGCACCTTGGGGACCACAAACCTACACACCTGCCCAAGCGCCTGGATACCCTCACGGGTGATTAGTGCGCTATAAAAATCAATATAATATAGCAGTGAGGACATACTTTTTCGTATACCTAGCTGTTTGTACTAACAATTGTGAATTCCATGTTATACCTGCTTACTGCATACTAAAGCATGACCGTAGAACATTTACACATATTTTAAATGCACTGGCATCTTTTTATCCCATGTTGTACAATGTACATTAAGCCTGGCTGTTCAAGTAAGCTTCGCCTCATTCTGAAGCTGACCCAACTTAGCGAGAACTGCAGATTTAGTGGTCAGCCTTTTTACCCTAGCCTGTCCCCAAGGTCTTCTCACATCCTTCCCACAAGGAGAGCCTGGCGCCTGCTCCTTAGTTTCTATCAGAAGTCTCTGTTTGATCACGTGTCCTTTCCTTCGCTTATTGTACTGAAAAATAAGTGTATAGACTTCAGCATTAGATGCTCCAACTGATGACAGCGGAGCGCTGGCCCATTGAAATGGCAATCGCCACTTAGAGTCGTTTTGATACTTTCTGGCTGTTGTTTGCATTAGGCATGTGTCTGACTTCAATCATCTTTCCCGAGTTTCTGATTTCTTTCTCAGTAGCAATGAACTTGCCTTCAGGCATTAGACCTGTTTTGTGCTAAATGTCCTGCCCCTTACATGGAATAGACCCTAACCTTCTGGCTGCCTTTCCAGGCCATTCCCTCAACCAACTCCTCTTCTGAAACATACCACAGGCTCTAATGTACTGGATGTATTTTCATGGACAGCTGCCCCGGAGACAGCTCATGCACTCCTTATCTCCCATATTCCGAAGATTTCTTTTACCAGTGTTTGTTGTGAATAATATGTTCAGACATGTCTCCAATTCATGCCTGCACAAATGTGTATGGGGAGAGCAAGGTATATGTGCAGGATGACTCTCATCGTACTGCAACTATCACACATCCATGGGGAAGATTGTAAACCAAGGCTCAAACCAGCTGTACACCAGGTGCAACTGGCAACCTACATAAGACCATCTCATACCTGTGTTAGTGTTGAATGCTGTTCGCCTTGCATGTGGATGTAAAAGATGCCTCACAGTTATATCAGTGGGTGGGTTAGCGTCAACCTTGTACCTAAGTCTCAACGTTGGCGTCTTTTCTCGTGTGCAAGTCTGTGTGTGTGAGGATGATGTGTAGAAGCTGGCCGCAAAGCTCAGTCTGATCAGCTTTCCATGATTGAAGAAATTGATGGTAAAATGTTAATTACACCACGAAGTTGGACCTTTGTAAGTATTCACAAACTTGTTCCGTGGCCAGTCCTGCCCAAAAAACAAGTTAAAGGTACTCGATTAGAAAGGTAAAAGCAGTGGCGGTAGCCACCTATCTAAATTGGTAGGGTGGCCGGGGCGTGGGATGTGTTGGGGAATAAAATAAAAATAAAAAAGACTTAGCTGCAGCTCCGCTCCCGCAGATGCGGCAGGCTGCCTCGTTGCTTCTTTCGTCCAGCCCGGAAGTGGATGGGCCTCAAAGCACAGGTTCCCCACCCAATCCAGACGCTGCTGTCATGCTATACCTAGCATGAGCGCAGCACCAGGATTGGTCTGAGCGGCCTGGTATGCTACTCAGACAGTGCCTGTGTGTCCACGCTGTTTCTCCAACCCCGCTGTGCAACACAATTCGGTTGAAGTGTGCATGTCTGTTTGGCCAGCCTAAGACGGCCGGCCAAACTGACATGCGCCCTTATAAGTGCACACTCCTCCTCCTCAATGCCCAGCCCCGCCCTATACTCACTGCACGGCTGAGACAACAATAAATAAAATTATAATACCATTGCGTTATCATTTTAGTTATCGTCTGCTGACTCTGGGCAGTGGGGCAACGCTCCTCCGCCATTACGGAGGAGCCGCCCCTGGGTAAATGCAAGGTGTTTCTGGATGATGACTGTATTTCAGTGGGGTGTAGGGAAAGTGCTTTCTTCATCTGTACATTTTTTCTAGTTGAAGTTATAGCACATTTGCAATGTATAGCAGCAGGAGGCGTTCTTGAGATCTATTATTTCCATTTTTTTTGTGACCAGGCTATGGACCTTTGTGAATCGCTAGAAGCTTAACTTTGTGAGAATCATAGGCATCAACCTGCAATCTGTAAACAAATAGTTTTCTTTGTATATATCATTTGCATTAGCATACCTATATCCTGCATGCAATACTCATCTTTACTAAGACTTATTGGATGCATATGACAGTTTTCCTGGCCTTCCATGTTTTAAATCCATGTTCACCCTCTGAATCCTTAGCTGCCAAGTGTCCCTATGTGAGGTGTGACAGATTTAGACATTGTTTACATCTTATTGAATAGCATTTTACATTCTCTGACCTGTAGTTTTCTCTTTTATCATCAGAGGTACGGATGTAAAACATGCAGAGCCTGTTGTTTAAAAAGCCATGAGTGGCTGATTGTTCCATGCATTGCAGGAGGACAACAAAAACAATAATGGGTGGATAGCTTGAATTAATCTCAGCCACTAGTATTACTTTGGCGAGCAATCCAGTCCATTGTATTTTTGCCCACTATGCCACCTCAGCCTGGATCTAGCCATATGCAAAACAGTCTTGTTCCTGCTCCAACAGTATTTAAGCCTCGTCTGTAGGGCACGACTTGAGCTCCATGGCACAGTGAGCACAGGGCCCATGGGTGGTCATACGCGTCACACGTAGGGCATTGCATTGAGGGCAACAAAACGAGATGGGTGGATGGCTTGAAATAATCCACCCACTGGTAATTACTCTGGGCCATGATCCATTTCATCATTTTTTGCTCACCTTCATACCTTGGCTGAATTGTGACCCAAAGCAATCCACCAATCACTTTTTTGTTTACCTCAGTGCAGAGCACGAGAGGTAACTTTTTAAATACCAGCGGCCGCCAGTCATTTTACCAAGGACGGAGGCGGGTGGCCACATACGCACACATACACACTCACTCACACCCACGTAATCCCACACACACACACACACACACACCTATTCACAACACTCACTCACAACTACACATACATTCATACAAGCAGGAAACATAAAAAATCACTTAAAACTTACCTTCAATTCAGCTTTCTGAGGGGGAATCTTCGGCGGTCCCAGGAGGGTTGAGACTGCTGCCTTCCAAGATCAGCCAATGAGGGAAGGCAGAAGCCCCTCACTCATCAAAGAGTGGGATAAGGTCAGTGAGACTGCTGACTCCACCCCACTCTGTGACTAGGTGTCACTGATTGACACTCAGCCATGGGTGCATCAGTGAGTAAAACTGAAGCGCTCTGGTCCAAGGGGGAGGGCCTCGAGGTACTTTTGCCAGGCTGAGCAGGCTACGCCCATAGGGCTGTGAAATTTTCAGCCTGGCAAAGTTCAGCTCTGGCAGCCATGAGCATGCGCATTTGGCATATGTCTAACTCTTGGCTGCCTGACCTGAACAAGAAGATGTCAGGCCTTTGTTCAGCCTGACATACACTCTGCTTGCCAGGAAAAAGGGGGCGGCCATCAGTCCATATGGACAGGCCACAGCTATTAAACACCCTACCACCTCTTCAGGGTTTGGACATTGCATAATGTGCACCTTTGAATCTTTTTCATTTTGGGGAACACTGTATACAAATTTTCAAATGAGCATAAACGGAATTTATGTTGGGTAGAGTGTCTCAAACACCTGTCTGGCAGGGTTCGTGTTGTTTTTAAGAATACATTTTAGGCTTTTAAAAGTGTTTAATGTGTGAGCTGGACAAGTGTTATTGATAGGTTTGTGCCAATGTCTGGGGACAGTGTCAAGGGCAGGCTGTTGTATGGATGCCCAGCATTTCTGAGGGAGTTAAAGTTCTGTTAAAGTGCCCGCATTATAACAGCTACATCCGGCTACTAGATTGCCATAAATAGCATGCGTTGCAGGTATACTGTGCAGATAAAGCTTTCTCGTGTGCATAGAGGGTCACTTATAAAATAATGTGTTATATTCTGTGTGTAGTTAACATTCACAGGATCCTGCGACACCTGCCCCTGTGACAAAGAAGTGCTCAAGCAAAGAAGATCCCTCCGCGTCAGCAAAGATACATTCGAAGCGTTATATGTCTGAGGTTAAATGCGAAGGGCCCTTTTCTGTGTTCCACAGAGTTGAAATGTCCGTCACTGTACAGTAAGTCTGGCAGATGGTATCTGCTGTGTTAGAAGCGTATGTCTGACTCTGCATCCCTTGTGCTTTAAGGTAATTCCCCGTAGCTCCTCTTTTCTTGAGTCTGCTATCGCATTGGGTGGGAATAAAAAAATCCTCAAATTTCTAGACAAAGCGCCAAATCCAAGGAATAATTTACTGGCAGCATTTCCTTCAACCTGCTGGCCCTCTGACCAGCTCGACCTGACTCTTATCTTCTGACAAATAATGTGGTTCCCTCAGGGGAAGCTTAAGTCGGCAAAAGAGATACACGTGACAACAGAATGTGGCTTGACCTTATTACAAAGAGCCATATGTGGGGCCTTGAATGTAGGGTTTCCCTGTTCTTGGGTTTGTGCATCTATAAGTCAACATTGTATGCTTTATGTTCCACTGTGCACCTCTTGTTCACTGATTTTCTCACCAGTCACTTACACTGGGTCGCATACACCAAGAGCACCTACTGCATGTAATCTGTTATGTTTTGTAAGTGCGTCATATATAATTCTTTATGCCCTAGACCTGCACAGGACGGAGCAGAGAAGAATATAGGGGTATCCTGGTATAGCTGGTCTACCTGAATTACTTTCTATGTCCACGTGTATCTCTTTTGCTTTGGAAGCACCAATGCTTAATTTGAGCCGGTGGTTTCCGGTACTTAATCATCAACACAGGCGCTTTTCATGAGCACCAGTTAAGGACACATTAATTTATGGGGAGATTAAGTGATTTGCCCAGAATCAGAGGATGTTGAGCTGACGCCATGACTCGAACCTTGTTCGCCAGCTCCAAAGTCGCCAGCTCTGGGCTTTACACCACATCCGCTCCCCACTTTCATGTTTAGTGGTTGGTTCTGTTTTAGGTGACGCAAACTGGACAAATGGGCTGCTGTAAGCTGCCTCCTGACCAGAGCCCCAGCACTTATTTTTTTTACAAATGAACCACTGGGAAGCAGAGCTTAAGCGTCCCCTGAGGGAACCACATTATTTGTTTATAAACATCTACGCGGTTCCTAGGGACACTGGGCGGCACCTTCGTTTGTTTATCATCTTATCTTCTGACGGCACTGACTGGAGAAGGACCTTAGCAGACAGTAGGGTTATTTAAACTGTGAGCGACTAGCAGTAATGCAGGTGACATTTAAAGCTATTCTACCTTTGGGGCATTAAAAAGACATCTACATCATCCAGTTCACCCACTGGAAAAAGCAAGTCAATCCCACAGGCAGTGATGTGAGCACTAGATCAATATGCATTGGTACAGCTGCCTGCATCACTCACCTGGTCCAGAAACCCGCCTCCCAGAGACAGGTATGCTTCAGGGTAGGTAGAAAAGATGCCTGCCGTGGCACATGGCCCTGTTACTGTAAGGTTTCCTCCACAGTAGTTAATCAGTGCCTCTGAGAAAGAAGTAAATAAACAAAACTTATATCACCTCAGTGCTTTTACAGTTACTTATTGGCTTACATTGGACTGAGACACCTAATACTAAACTGAGCCCTGAACAGCTGTGCAGACTTTCATCCAGCCAGACCAGCAGAGATGCACCAATCATTAACATCCCCCATCCAGTGGCCTTTAGGAGTTCAGTTCTTAGTGGGCATTATCCAGTTACATTATTAAAAGCGTTGATGTCACTTTCTGCTGAGAGGCCAATGACTGTCTGGGTCCAGACCATGAATTGAACTTTCTAAGAGAGGCCAATGTGTTCAAGCTTTGGGAGGGGGCTGCTGTGAAAACTCCTCTAATGGGGTTGATGGTGCCCTTCAGAATCTGCAGGCCACTGTGCCCAGCATCGCCGGACATCCTGTTCCTGTGCTGTTATACGCTGACGATGCAGTTTTATTATCCAGGACACCGGTTGGCCTGCAGAAGCTGATGAATGCATTGGGGGCCTTTCTGGAATCTAAGAAAATGGTGAATAATAAAACCAAAATGTATTCAGTGGCTTGCTGGAGGAAGGTACAAAAGTGTAGACTCTTTTTTATAGGGGTTTCCCCAATAACAAGAGTAAATTCCTTTTGTTACTTTTGGGCACAGTACATCATCTAGTTGCCTTCCCCAAAATGAAGTTACACCCACCAGCATTGACGCCCTGTCCCTGTGATGGTCGGTACAAGCAAATCACCCGGCACTTTATGTTGTTTGTGAATTCTAGAAGAATCTTAGGAATTATTACCTGAAACCAATTTTTCTTGCACAGAATATTAGAGACTACAAAAATGCACTGCGCTATCTGTTTGCACTTGGAGACCCCTTTGTACGTTTTAATGTCACACTTTTTTACAATGGAGCAATGCACCTCAGGAAAAGCAGTGTGTGTTAGATATGAACAAAGGGAGGAGGAGGGGCTGTCCTTAATATCTGTTTTTAGGGAACCGTGGCTTTTTATGTTGTATATTTACTGTATGCACTTTTATGGCTGTTTTTAACCTGCTGAAACAATTCTAATCGAATTGAAAACTCCTCTGTCTTGAGGTCTGATCCAGCACATATGCCAAAGTTTAAAGTTACCCTGACAGATGACCGCGGCACTGTGAAGATGTCACGGTGCAGTGTGGCGCACAACACACTGACTGCTCTCCTAGAGGGTATTCAGTGTACAATATTCTTCTACAGTATTGAAATAAAACACTGAACTGCCACCGGATTCTGTCCTTTGGCCTCAGCAGAGGCAATGTGTCCTGAGACTATGATCTGAACAAGTGTGAGCAGGAAAAATCACTTTGACTTGCTATAGAGCTTTTTAAGTCTTGCTTGTATACAACATTAGGCTGCTGGCTTCATATTTGTACTCCTCATGGACCTGAATATAGATACTGTCCACTGCTCTCAGCTGCACTGCTAAATATCCTGTACCACTGGCCATCTGCATCTAAATATACCCCTGAATATATTTTTCATCTCATATTTAATAACCTTACCCGAGGTGCCTGGTGCATAAAGAAGCCCTGAGGTACTTTGATTGTACACCACTCGTCTCACCCAGAGGACTCCATTTTTACACCACTCTAATCAACATTCCAATAATTCAAGCTTCAGCAGGACATTACTGCTCGCCTCTTACTCCTTGAATTGCATCTCTAAACCCTCTGGTCTCCTCATAGTCACACAACCTCACCTCCATTCTCTTACATTCACCATTCTTTGAGATCAACCACTAACCACCACATACACCCTTCGAGAGGGACCACAAAGCATCCTTCGGTGTTTATTTCTTCTCATGGGACGCCCACCCAGGCTGCAACAAACTACCATTCCTCGCAGAGCAATTCCTCAAAATGTCCTCCTTTGAACATCAGTCTCTTTCAACAATTCCACTATTTAAAGCCCATAGTATCACTCTGCATCACCCCAGGTCACGTGACTCTTTCACTCCTGCCATCATCCTCGGAGGCTTTGATCCATCTGAGCCACCATTCTCAGAAGATGCTGCTCTCCCAGCTCCACCCTGGTCACACTCTCAACACTCCCAACACGCGCTCCGCAGCCACACTCGACTGAGGCAAAACTTTCGCTGAATACTTTTCTCCAGCACTGTCCCACCCTCTTCCCTTTTCTCCAACACACCGTCCCACTCTATTCCCGCCACTGACCCTTCTCCTTGTGACCATCTTCTAATATGTATTCTGATCAGTACCACTGTAGTCTTCTCGCCATTTGTTATGTATGCATGTATGGTGTATGTATGTACTGAAGTATGTAGTATTTGATTATGAATCCAAGGCAGCGGGGCACTGTACACGAACAAAGTCAGCGACAGGCTCAGTGGGGCATTGAGGGGTCGCTGGGTCCTGAGAGCAGGAGAGGAGTGTTACTGCATTGAGTGGTAACAGTCGCTAAAGAGATGTGTCTTCAGCTCTTTCCTAAGCTGGAGCGGGGCTGGGGTTGTCCTGATGGTTCAGCAGTGTTTGGTTTGTAAAAGAATGCGTGCCGGTGCCCAAGGCTCTGCTCAGAAGCCTGCGAGCGGTGCAATTAAACCCTGGTGCGCCGAACCCCAAAGCTGCGTGGACTTAAATCCGCCTCATGCATCTTTGATTCACTTCCTGCCCCTTTATCTCACTTTTGGAGATTTCTTCCTTCACCCTTTGTAATGGTTTCTCTGTCTTTCTCTTCCTTTGCTTTATGCATTGGGTGCTTTTACCTCACGTGTTCTCAGTAAATGTCTGAGTGGAAAAGTAAGTGGCGGTCCCTAAAAATAAGGGCTGGTGATCCCCATTAAGCACTAGGTTATGGGTATGTTGTCCCACATCTACAACAATCGCACCCCCACAAAAATCCACATGGTTAGACCACTTCAATAATGTTCTGAAGCAAACATTTGACTCACAATATCCTTTGCACACTTTCACTCTCACACCTTTACCCTGTGTCTAACAACAAACAAGACCGCAGGAACCCTTCAGCATTCAAACTAGTCTGTTCTGAGCTATCTTTGGCCCTAGAGATTGAAAAATCAAGGTACATTTTAAATCTTAGCGCCTCACTCCGGGGCATATTATCAAGCACGCAGAGAATTCCAATGGAAGCCCAGGTTGACACCAGAACCTGGGCTTCTATTGGAATTCTCTGCAGCATCTTATCAAGCCCATTATTGCCGCTTTAGCAGTAGTTTTCTGCCGCTAAAGCAGCGATAATTTTAACGCCGTTTCTTGATAATATGCCCCTCCATTCTTACTCACAAACACTCCTATGCACTATCAACAGCCTACTTTCTCCATCACACAAGCATATCCCCCACTCTTCCCTCTCAGCTAGAAATGTTGCTACTTCTCCAAAATCACTACCACTAGAGCAATTCTGCTTTTTGTCACCAAGTCGGATGTGTCTCTTCCCAAAACCGGGCCCTCTGCAAACAGCTTATATGAGTATTCAAGGCACATCTCCAAAGTATCTTTGCATCTCTATAACAGACCCTCCTGCAATCTAAGCGCCACCAATTGGAATCACACAGCATCCAAACTTCGAAGCGCTGCATCTAGATTCCAGCAAGCTCATCTTCCAGACCCCTCCACTGGAGCACACCAGTAATCCGATCATGTGCCTCACTCAAACTAGGCCTAAAGGGCCATCTCCACATACCTGAAGGAACAGAGTTCTCATCACCCAGCAACACTGCCGTAAATATGCATATTACTGCCTGTAAGTAGCAGCAGATCTAGACATGCCTCTTTATTGCCTGTCTTTTTACAACTCATGTTATGCCTTCCACCATATCAACCCATGCACATGTTGTCCTGGGTACCACAAATATTCTGATCTCCTACATTTGTGACAAATAATAAGCCAGGTGTCTCCGTTGCAGGCTCTGTAGGCATTTCACACATTTAACAAGCAAGTAACCAGCAGATAAGTGTACCATAATAGAGAGAGTATATCACGGCAGCAGCAAGGAAGGAGCCCACACACTGTGCGAGCACGTAGACTGGCAGCTTCCTCCAAGGCAGGTTTCCAAGGATGCAGTTTGTCAGGGATACAGAAGTGTTCATATGGGCTCCTGGAAAGACAGAAACAATGCAGTACATGTTATATCGCACACCTTTTGCAAGAGCGTGCGGTAGCATTATTGCTGCACAGCTATTTATTTCAGCCTCAAGAGAGAAGTAATGGAACTCCCAGAGCTAAAGATAGTTGCCTGCTCTTTTCAGGATTCTTCTCATATCATTTCTAGTGGATCGCTCTTGGGTTTTTACAAAATACTATTTAATTCTTAAGTTCTTATGGGAGTCTTAGAGAGTTGCTTTAAGAATGTTTGTGGGAATTAGAAGGAGCTACTCACACAGAAATAAAACGAATCATTGCCTACAGTATTGTCCGATAATATATTAGCAAAACGCAATGCTGTAGAAACGTATAGGATGCTTTGATTTAGGGCATGCAGTGCTTTTTATTTCATATATAATATCTTGAATGCATTTTTTGAAAAATGACAGTGGTTTCCTGTCATAAGCTGCACTCTGCGAGGACCTGTGATGCTTTATACATAAGTCAGCCATTCAACCATTCCTTGTGTGACCGCTCCATCTAGATCATGTCTACCTGAGTCATTTCTGCCTAGCCTCAAGGCGTTGTCTGCTGTCTGAAGCTGTGGCTGTACTCTCAGTACTTAACTGTTGCCTTGTTCGAGTAACTGGCACCCAAGCAGTACTAAACAAGGCTGGTTGTGCAATTCTTACCTAGTTCTCTGATGCACACAGTTCAGCACTCTTAATCCCAGTCGCAGAAGCAGTTAAGCAAACATCCTCATTGTTCCCATCGAACGACAATTGAGCCTCAGTCTCGTTGGACATCATCATAGTTCCCATCAAACAACATCTTAGCCTCAGTCTCGTGAGACATCATTGTTCACATTGAACGATATCTGACCCTCAGTCTTGGGGACCTCATCATAGTTCCCATCTAACACCAGCTGACCCTGACTCATTGTACATCATCATTGTTCCCATCTAACAACATCTGAGCCTCAGTTTCATGGATATCATCATTGTTTCTATTAAATGACATCTTGGCCTCAGTCTCGTGGGACATCATTGTTCCGATCTAATGACATCTGAAGCCTCAGTGTCGTGGACATCACCATAGTTCCCATCTAATGACATCTGAGCATCAGTCTCATTAGCCAACATCATTGGTCCCAACGAAGGATATCTGAGCCTCAGTCTCGTGGACATCACCATAGTTCCCATCTAATGACATCTGAGCATCAGTCTCATTAGCCAACATCATTGGTCCCAACGAATGATATCTGAGCCTCAGTCTCGTGGACATCACCGTAGTTCCCATCTAATGACATCTGAGCCTCAGTCTTGTTGGACGTCCTCATTGTTCCCATCGAACGATATCTGAGCCTCAGTTTTGTGGACATCACCATTGATCCCATCAAACGATATCTGAGCCTCTGTCTCGTTGGACATCATCATTATCATTAATCCCATCAAATGATATCTGAGCCTCAGTCTCATTGGACATCCACCTTGTTCCCATCGAGCGATATCTGACCCTTAGTCTCGTGGACATCACCATAGTTCCCATCTGATGACATCTGAGTCTCAATCTCGTTGGACATAATCATTGTTCCAATCTAACAACATCTGAGCCTCAGTTTCATTGGACATCATCATTGTTTCCATCAAACGACATCCTAGCCTCAGTCTCAGTCTTGTGGGACATCATTGTTCCCATCTATCGACATCTGAGCCTCAGTTTAGTGGGACGTCATTGTTCCCATCTATCGACATCTGAGCCTCAGTTTCGTGGACATCATCATTGTTTCTATCGAATGACAACTTAGCCTCAGTCTCGTGGGACATCATTGTTCCTATCTAACGACATCTGAAGCCTCAGTGTCGTGGACATCACCATAGTTCCCATCTAATGACATCTGAGCATCAGTCTCATTAGCCAACATCATTGGTCCCAACGAATGATATCTGAGCCTCAGTCTCGTGGACATCACCGTAGTTCCCATCTAATGACATCTGAGCCTCAGTCTCGTTGGACGTCCTCATTGTTCCCGTCGAACGATATCTGAGCCTTGGTCTCCTGGGTATCATCATCTTTCCTATGATATTTGAGCGTCAGTCTCATTGGCAGATGCCCCCTGAATTTTGCCCCTGGAATGCCCAGGATACAGAAAGATTTTTCCAGTAGTTTATTACCTGGTTGGACCCACCTTTAAGTAGATTCCCTCTCCAATGAGAATGTAGGCCAACAACTTGTGCTCAAACTAATGCCGTCCTTGAATTTCACCTGCACCCAAGGACCTCAGAGCATCTCTTTCACAATTAGATAATACAGTGTTTCTGGGAGAAGAAAAGCGTGATCATCAAACCCATCATCATTCTTTAGTTGCCACACTTGTCATGGTAGTTAAGACGGCAATGCCAAGTCAGTCATGGTCAGCCTTTATAGGCTCAGGGGCTGATTCCATGCGACCCAGTGTTTCCAAACCTGAAATTACCCTGTGTGGGAACACTGGCCCAAATTTACCAGGTGTGGGAACACTGGCCCAAATTTACCAGGTGTGTGGTTCTGCACCCAGTAAAATCACATTAGACTCTTGAGAAGGGGCTGCGTGCACAGTCTGGGCCCACCCAGCTCCTTCCTCCGCGAGTGAGCATGGGACATTCCTCCAAGCTAAAGTGGAGCTCACCCTGACCCCACAACCCACTATGCCCCCTCTGCTCCACTTTACCACCCCATGTTTAGAGGAACCTGCTGAACTGGTATTCCCAAGTCCTCGGGGTTATTTCACATCTATGGGATCCAGCTTGTCGTTACATGATGCTGAGGCCAACTACAAGCTGGGATTGGTGATTGCGGTCCCTCAAATTCAGCACTGTACACCTTGTAATCAGGCTCTGAGTCGCCTATATGCATTACATGCAAACTCTCTCCAGTTTTTGAGAATCATTTAGTTTGCTAGAGAAGGTCCGCACAAATTTAGAATAAAACTTCAAGAGCAGAAATTAAACCTCCCTGTCTTTAGGCTTCACCTCCTTAGCAGGGGCAGAATGCAGCCTGGGCGGGCTTGACATCTCCTTGCAGGAGAGTGACTGACCGTAAAAACCATTTATTGTTCCAATCACTTAAAATCGGTACAATAAACAAACAACTGATGAGCAATTTCATATCTTATATGTAAATAATTAATAAATACAAATATTAAAAGGTTTAAGATTTTAAAAACAGAAGTGGTTTTAGCAGTGGAAATTAGTAACTATTTATAAAAAAATAGTGTTTATGATACCTGAGCCGTGGTCCCTTTATTGAGCCCTAATTTTCAGTTCCTTGATGGGGTTGAATGGCATGTTTACATATTTGCCAAACCGAGCTAAATGGGTCGGGCTGTTAGCTCGCAGACAATGGATGGCTCAAGGCTGCTTGGCAGGCTGAAATTCCTTGTTTTAGAAACATTGCCTTAAATAAGGTGCGGCATGCTGCTGGACATCCTGGGCAGCAATGTGAGAGGTGTATCTTGGCCTCTCTCCCATACTCACAAAATCTACAACTCGGTGGGCTATTGGCTCTATTCTCATAGATTGGTAGAACCATCAGTCTTGCTCAGTATTATGTTTCTGCAGCTCCTGTTTAAGGCTCCTTCCGGTAGGGCTGCATCTTTGTCCCTTCATACGAGTTAGCAATCACCTGAGCACAGGGAGCGCTTTGAATCTTCCCCAGGTCTGCGTTTCTTGAGAGAGCCCGCAGCTCTTTTTAAAGAACAGATGTAATTGGTTGATGTGTGATGGAGATGGTAGTTACTGTTTCCAGGTTACCATGTACGCCATTGGCTGCAATAGTTAAATATGGCGCCCTAAGATTGGTTGATGTACTGAAAATCTCCAGTAGGGCCTTCTTGAAGGTTCCTGTGTTTGCTCAGGATTTGCGAGGTAATATTTAATAAGTAGGGGAGAGGATGTGGTCCGTCGGCTTAAACTGCCGACTTTGGTGCTGGAAACCAGATTTCGAGCCTCGAGGTCGCGTCCGCATCCTGTGATTCTCCTCTATGCAGTGCACTGTAGTTTGTCCAGGGCGGAAGAGAGCAGGGCCGGCTGCAGGTTGGTGCGGCCAGTGCCACCGCACCGGGTGCTGACTTCCGGGGGGCGCGTGTTTGCAAGTTTATTATGGTTTTAAAGCACCTGCTGCCGCTTTTCTTTTTGACCTTCTAGGCAACAAAAAAATGTCAAGATAACTCCTGTGATTGATATTCTTCCTGAAGAGAGATCGGAGTTTTGTCTAGTTGAGGTTTTGACTCACTATAAAGTAGCGCAGAGGGTTAATGTGCCTGTTGCAAAGAACGTGTACCCTGCAGATTATAGAGTGCATATAATGTAAATAGGTCCATGGGTTGCTGCTATTCTAAGAGATCCTTTTGTCACTTGCAGTTTAGGAGTTAAAATCCTAATACAGAACAGTGAGCTATTAACTTTCATCAAAGAACTGCATGTACAGTGTAAAGTATTGATTAAAGCATAGATTAATGTTGCAAAAAGGGTTAATTTGGGTAGAAATCGATTCTTATTATTGAAGAGAACCCCAAAGTATGGTCTTCCTTTTTAGGTCTCGCCTGACCCAGCGCATGCTCATCTGTGTAATTTCCAGATCCCGGAATCAGTGGACCAACAAAAATGCAGCCAAAAGCAATGGCAGCACATACACCGGCAGCCGTACTCACCCGAAACGCCACCGGCCACGAGGATGCCCATCGTCACACCAAATCCAAAGGACAGATTAATACTTAAATATTGCCCAAATTCTTTTCTTCCAAGAACAACCTGGGCGACCGAACCCAAGCCGAAACTCTGAAAAACATAACAAATGCAACAATTACTGGTTCTACAAGCAGAGGGTGAATATTTGCCCCTGCCCTTCGTTGGACGACAGAAAGAGACAATGATAGGCAGTCGTATTGCCTGCTCTTCTTTGAGGTTGAACCTAGAGACAGCTTAAGCTATCTCTATCCTGTATTCCTAATGATGTCTGGCCTAGAGACAGCTTTAACTATTTGACCAACTCCAAATTCAACAAAAGTCATAAATAAAACACATATGTACCTATACCTATTTAGAGGAACTTTGGGACAACCCACTTCATCTATAGGTCTGTTAAATTGTCATTCACTTTTTGCTTCTTCCGACCTTGCATGTAGCAAGTGGCCGTGGGCCAGTGCACTTCAACTATTGTCTCTCTTCCAATGTGAGTGATGGCATTTTGCCTGACCATGCACGTGCACATCTGCCTTAAAACAGTGCTATGATTAGTGGGTCAACCTCTTCTCTCATCTTTTTATTTTTTTATTATTTTTTTTTTAACTTTTAAACTTCTAATTTTAATTTTAAAATAGAAATTGCATGCTTGCCAAGGTCATAACTATTAGCTATGCCAATGGTTATTTTTCCTGCATTCACTTAAAATCTATATTTTAAGCTTTGCCCATAACCTGGGTGAATAAATATAGGTGGGAAGGCAAAAACAACCACGTTGATGCACTGGGCAAAGGCAATCTTAAGGAATGTGAGAAACTTTATGGAAACAGAGACACATGGCAAATGGTGATCTAAGGTCCACGTAATCCTTCAGAAAGAGAGGCTGGGAAGACTCCTTACACTCTGAAATCACAGCCTTACAGGCTTTATTGTTGTTCCTGAAACAGACCTGCAGTTGCAGCTTTTCATTCAGTGTATCTCCGCCCTTGATCGATGCAGAATCGAGGTAGAGTTTCTCACGCATCTGGAGTTGTGTCAGTAGAAGGCAGTGGGATTAGGTCAGAAGTGCAGCCAGAAGTGACAGCTAAGCTTGTTGCAAAGTGTTTATGGAGGGGTGCAGGCGATCATACAAAGCGGGGGGCCTCGTTTAAGTGCAGGCAGGTCGCAAATGGTAGGTGCGAATTCTGCACTATCTTTTATAAACGCATTGTCAGTCACTTGGCAATGCAACATATGAACTAATAGATCACGTCACAAAATGTCCATTTGCAGAAGCTCTCAAAAGGACCTGCCTGATGAATACTACTTAAGGAGCTTACACTTTGCGCCCCTCCCTGTCAGTGGCTGCAAATGTATGTACGGAGGCCTGCAAGGTGCAGCAGACCCCCAGCCTTGTCTTTTTCAAATGGAAAACAGTTTTTAAAGCAGCCAGATTCTGCTGTAAAAAACAGAAATGTTTTGCATTTGGGGATACACGGGTGGGGGTGGGGGGGTTGGCAAGCAGTAGTCCAATGCACCATTCGGGAACTATTTGAGTACAATTTAAGATTACAGTAATTCTCATCTAATATACAGTTTTCAGATGTCCAGAGAGTGATATACTAATTATTGTCACTGTTGAGTGGGGGCGTGGGACACTGAGCACCTGAGACAACGCCTCGGGTGGGTCACTGTGCCCTTGCCCCACCTCAGCATTCTGCGCTGCTGCATGTATGGTTCATGCCATGTCATTCCTCAGCAGTTAGAAACAAAGGTATTTACATCTAACCAGAGAACGAGGGGTTCAATGTGTGCAGTGAGATCAGAGCAGAGTCACGTGGCCTTGTGAGTATGCCCCTGTTGTCTTCTGTGCAGTGATTCTAGTACAGAATCTGCAAAGAGTCAAGCAGTGTGTCCTGAGGTCATCTGGGCTCTACTGTACTTGTACCTTGGGGTTTATATGTTTGCACGGTAGTGATAAACGAGTGAATCAGTGTTCACTAGCACGCGTGTTTGAAATAACAGGCTCGTTTCATTGGCACAGCATATGTACATATTCACTAAAAAAACACACTTACAGTGCATTTATGATTATAAAACAAAATGTAAAAACAATTTAAATGATCCAGTTATCGTTATGTAAACTAGCAATAACTCACTCCTCAAACATACACGGCTCATGACTGTACACAATAACACACATGACATGTTGCAATGATTTCTTGATGACAACAGTGGTTGCCGCAGAACTTGGCATCTGGCCCGAGCCGTTACCCAACCCAGTTTGGGAGCTGTCAGCTCCTGCCGCTCGCGGCCTTCGGGCAAGGCCAGACTGGCCGCAGCGGGCATCCGCCATTTCCCTGGGGGGCTGGAAGCGTGCGGGACGGTTTGGAGTGGTGGGGGCAGTTTTTGTTACTGAGTGCCGGTTTTGCAGCAGTGCTGTAATTTTGGCCCCCTTTAACAAAATCAGCTGTTGGGGGGGGCGGCTTAGTTCAGCAGCAGTGCTTCACTCAAGCACCCTCCCCCTCCCTAGCCCGCCCGCCCCCATTGGAGGCCAGTCCAATAGTATTGCCAGGGAAGCTTCTCAGTCCGGCCCTGCTTCAGACGGGAGAGGCCTCCTTTTTTTCGGTTTTTGTTTGTGGGGCCTTTCCTAGGGTCTGTGGCCCCATTAGTGGGTCTGCAAACACTGCCGGTGCTCTGACAAGGGCCCATGAACTTGCCAGGGCTCATGACTCTCCAAGTCAGTTTTCCAGACCTTTGCAGCCAACCATGGGCTCATGAACCCTACCATGGGGTCCATGAAAAAATGGACTTAAAAAAAAATAACTTAAGGGGTTCACTTGTACAGCCCTCTATTTGAGCTGGGAGGCCCGGGGATGTACCAACCCCCCCCCCCCCCCCACCCCTCCCTATGACTCCTTCATTTTTATTTTTCAGGACTCTGGGACAAGGTCCCAAGCAGGGCCGCACTGGCCGTAGCAGGCACCAGGCATTTTCCCAGTGGGTTGGAGGGGTGGCGGTTAGTTTTGTGCCCAGTGGTGGCTGGTTTTGTTACTGTTGGCCGGTTTTGCTGCAATATTTGCCCCATGTAACCAGAGCAGGAGCGGTGCTTCTCACTACACTCCCCCACGCCAATCCCCCGCTCCCAGGGCCGATCGAGCAGCAATCTGCTAGGGCTGGTTGCTGTTCCCACTCCGGTCATGGGCCCAGGTCTCTTATTGGCAGGCGCTGTGCTTTTGTCCACATTGCGACCATTGAAGTAGAGGGCATTGGGTCTGCCGGTCGGAAATTGACACTAGGAATAAAATCTTCCTTGTCAAATTAGATATATATATTTTTTTTAATTTAGGTCTGCAGATGCTCCCTCATCCAGTCAGGTCTCAATTTTTTTGTGAATCTAGTTCATGGACTTTTATTCCAGATACGCTTTCCTTTTAACCCTTTCTAGGTAACGTTTTTGAAACTCTAAATTTTTAAAGTACTAAGCAGATTTACCAAGCAAAGACACTTCCTAGAGTAAAGTTCTACTTTCATGCCAAGTTTGTTGTAGTGCCTATCAGTGTTTTTCTGTGTCAGAGACCAAATATTCCTCTGGTAATTAAAATGGGAAAAGTCACTTTTTGACATCCTTGAAACTTGCCATGCCAAAACCGAACAGGAGGAAACTTTTCAAACAGATCTGAGCTTAGCCAGAGTCCATTATTAAATTAGCAGCCTGCTTGAGATAGCTAACCAAACCATAGCAACCTTAATTTAACTAAGTTCCATTGATAGCTCTGTGCTGGCAATAGCTTCAACAGTCTGTGAGCCTAACCTCTGTTTAGAGTGTATTCAACAGTCAATCATAAAAGACTGAGTCTATTTGCATTCAGGGTCCACTCTAAGCTCCAGCCCCTGCTAGCTATTTACTGAGAATAATTACTTCCTCTTCCTTAATCAACAGCCTATTCATAAAAGCTTAGCAATCTAATTGCAAGCAGCTCTCATTGTTAGCTTTGCCCAATGAGCCGAGCTCTGACATCTATAGTGTCTTTAAGAAGCAGACCTGCTTTATCTAAAACCCTGTATTCTAACTAGATAATAAAGTAGTTATCTCTTTAGTACAGACAATTAAAGGGTATAGTCAAGTATTTTTCTTTCTGTTTTGAATAACCTTTTCTCTGAAAATATTGTTTTCATGCTCACGGCACCCAAATAAACTTGTGTAATATATTCTTATATTACCCAGTGGCGGTCGTCACTGGGCAGTTATAGTTAGGGCCACGTTTCCATAGGAAATAGATTTTTTTGTTTACTTATAGCTTTGGCTCCGTTTGATGAATCATTACAAAACTTTTTTTTAAAAAGTCTCATCCACCTCAGCCTTTTCCTGGAAAGATTCTGGGTGATCCATCAAGCGGGCGCCAAGAAAACAGGGGTTTTCCAAAACATGTTTTCTCCATGCAATTTTCTGTGGGACAATTAGACACAGATACATTCAAACAAGTGAACAGAAGTACATCTATTTTGGCAGAAAGCTAGATCTTGGTACTGAAGACATGCTTTTTATGTTTGGTGTAAAACCCTCCAGTAGATTTTGAGAAATCAGGGTTCAAAATGTGTGTATATTTCACGTTGCAGAGGATCCGTAGATCCAACAGATCAAAAGTTATCATGTGATCACCACATCAACAAAGATGTGCCAGCAGCCATTTTAGGACTTGAGAGACTCAGTCCCCTCTCCTAAAAATGTCATTAAAAAACATATAGAGGGCAGGGTGAGCATACGTTGACCCCCCCATAGGCCTCTTGGGGGGTTCCAGAGGGCACCCCCTCCGCCGGGGATAAATGCCTATTTGCTTAAATTTTTTTTATCGGCACCACAGATCCATTGAGGATCCATAGATCTGTGGCTCTGTTAAAAGAAATGCAGGCTCATGCCCTTTTTAATCTGAATCCCTGGGGTGAGACCCCTCCCTGTGCCTTTTCATGCCCCTGGGGCCGCATATCACTAAAAGGGATGGGGGGCACGCAGACCCCATCCCCAAACTTTAATTAGGCTCCAGAGCCCCCCATTCCCTGGGGCCGATTTCATTCAAATTGGGAGTGGGCGCACTGCCCTCCTCCCTGAGCCTTAATGAGACCGCTTGGACCTAATCCCCAGGGCCGTTATACTTAATTAAGGGGGGGTCATGCTTCCCCATTTTCTTGCCTCTCAGAGGTGCTGGGGTCCACATACCTGGGGATGAAAATGTCATTGTGGGGAGTGGGGCGTGTCTCCCCCAGTTGTTCACTGGCCCCAGGAACGCCATCTCCCAGGGCCCAGCTTGGAAACTGTCCCTGGGGAGTACCATCCCCAGGGACACTGCAGTTCCCTGCTCGGAATAATGCAGGCTTTCCCTGCCCACACTCTCCCAGGTAGGGAACACAACTTACCTCTCGCCTGTGCGGGAGCAGATAGAAATGCTGGTCCCGACTGGGTGGGAGCAAAGTGACTGAGCTGGCACCTGCCAGCACCACAATTGGTGCTGGCTCAGGATCCGGCTGGGGTCTTGGGGGCATTGGTGTTTTCCCCTCGGTCCTCAACTTTTAAAAATAAAAAAAACAAGTGTGGGTGCCCCAGGTGGGTACAGGGGCACCCACAATTCTTTTCTAAAAAGCCAAAAATAAGAATAATAAATGAGCGACATGAGCTGCTCATTTATTTTTGATTGCTCTGACAAGGCGTGTCCATAATGCCCTAAGGCTTTTGAAAATTAATTTGTTTCTTCCTAGGTCATGCACCTAGAAGAGGCAGAGGCGCCACCAAACAAATGTTTAATATTCTAGGGGGCTGCAGGAAGCGCAGCAGCCATACAGCAACATTAAAAAATAGTAAGTTCCCTGGGTCTGAATCCATGATCCCAGGAGAGCTTATCATATTTTTTAGAGCACTGTATACTCATCGGCTAGAGTGCAGGGCCCTTTTGTGGTTGGTTTCATGGAGGCACATTGTGGCCTGAAAGATAAAAAAAAGACTTAAAGACATGTTTAATGTTTTTTTTATAAAAAAAACTTTATGAAAAATAACTTGAGACAATCACTATTATTAAATATCGCAATGTGTGAAATTATAAAAATACATTTGATTATAGTTATTGTTGACTTTTTGACAAAGCCAATAGTCTGCTTTTTATATGTTGATGTGATGATGAAGTCAATAGGCCCAGCCTTTGACAAAGCCAGTAGCTCTGCCTTACTTAAAATGACACCATTTCCATTCATTGCTAAATGACATAGCCAGCCATGCACAGCAGGGGGGTTGGGCGCATGGCACACACTGCTGAATGCCTTGCAAGCAAGGGTTGGGCACCTGCAGGGGTTGGGTGCAGCCAAGTCTCAGTGCGCAACCCCATGTTGCACACAGTCAAAGGGGGGTTTGGTGCCCATGGGGGGTTGGGTGCAGGACATGACTCAAGTAACTATATATTGTGCCCTAAAGTATGTATAACTTGCACCCTCACCATTCACTGCTAATTACCTAACATGTTCTATGAAATCTTTCAGAAACATAAAATCATAATAACTACCATTTTATGTTTCTGCTTCTCGCACTGCAAGAAAGCAGAAAGGTTTGGTTGGGGGCGGGTGGGTGACTGGGCGAGTCTGCTCTTGGGCAGGGGAGGAGTGGCTTGCCCACTGCTGAGGACGCTGACTGTTTGGTCGGCTCTCTGGGGCCGACCAAACCTGTCATGCACACTCTGCCCTTTCTCCATGTAGGCTGCATGCAGCCTACATGGAGTAAATGGCCTCCCCATAGGCGCCTGGCTGGTCGGCCGACCAATTACAACGCAGCATTGTGATTGGGCTAGGGGAGGGAGGCTGCTTGATTCCTGGCATGCCGGCCGCAACTGATATATATATATATATATATATATATATATATATATATAAAAAATAATTTGGTGGTTCTGGTGACTATGGCATCACCAGACCCATAGTATGGTGATTTAGGATCATATTATGCTTTTATTGAATTGAATTAAATTGAATTACACATTTCGAAAGCGCACAGCTACTCACAAAGAGTGGCCTGGCGCTATTCGGTATGCCCAAAGGAGAGATAGACTGGGATAGAAGCCATTGCTCCTTGCTAACATCTAAATAAAAATGTCTTCAATTCCCTTTTAAATTTTGCTTCTTCAGGTATCTGTCTGAGGTAATCTGGGAGTTTATTCCACAGATTTGCTGCTATAACCGTGATGGAAGCACCTCCCCTCCTCTCCCCTACACATAATGTAGTCTCTACATATATAACCTATGCCTTTCAAAAGGAGTGTGAAAAACTTTAAGGAACAACAATCACATTTAGTGGCAAAATCACACTACGGTGCACAATCACAATTTGGGTAACATCCCCAGGAGTTTTGCTGACCTTTAGGAACAGAAATCACATTTAGATGTGAATTCGCTTTGGATGCAAAATCAATTTTCTTGTACTGTGGTAATGCATTTATGAGCAAATGTACCCCTGGGCAATATCAGATCAGCAGCACAAATGTAGAAACACTTAGGGGTGGAAAAATATTTAATTTGAAAAACACATTTTGGTGGAAAATCATATCGCTATGGAAAATCCCCCATGTTGTTACATCAAAAGGAGTGTGGACAAAAAGCACATTTAGGAGCAAAGAAGATCCTATTTAGGTGCACAAACACCCTTGGTATAAAGTCAGCAGGTGTGTGGTGTCACATTTAATTTAGGTGTGAAATCACTCAGCACAGAGAGAACATGCCGTAATCAAATGTCATATTAGGTGGAAGAAATGTACATTGTTACACTTGTTGAACTCATGTTGAGATGCACAATTACACTTTCTGCCACATCTTAATGAGTGAAGAATATGTTTAGAAGCACAGATCACATTTGGTGCATAATCATCTCCAGGCACATAACACCCTTGTTGCAAACAAAGCACCATTGTAGAATCATGTTCAGGAGATGTCCCATTTAGGTGCAAAATCGTATTAATGTGCCACATCACACTTGGAGCAAAATCAGCAGGAGTGTTGAAGCATCTTTGAGCCTCCATTGTGGTCAATTGATGCTTCTCTTCACTGCAAGGAGATGCCCTGTTTAGGGAGGAGGATTCACGCACCTAATAGCCAATATGTAACAAGGAGGCGGAAGTACTTCTATGGCCTGATCCAAAGTGTGAATTACATTTTCTTCAAGCAGTGACTTCTGAGTGGCTAACTTAAAATAAACCAATGGGGCAGAGCAAACGACGCAAATTCCCTCTGTGTATATTTTGGTGTAGATGATATCCTGAGCTCTGGTAAACACTTAAAACAGTCTGCAGCCAGACCTAACTAAACAACAGCAACGAACTGAATGAAAAGCTAATAATGGCAGACACTTCTCCTTTAAATGATTTTCTTACACTAGCTGGTTGGATAACAATTGATTCTTCAGTAAATTTACAGCAAATGTAACCAAGCATTGACAAAACCAATAAGTCTAGGCATGCTAAACGAAATTGTTTCTTTATAGTTGGGTCTGGTGGCTTAGTGGGCTTATGCGTCGACTGTAGGGCCTGTGTTCGACCTCATGGTTACAGGTTCACATCCAGGCTGGTCCACTCGGCCATTCATCCTTCTGAGGTCAATAAAATGAGTACCATTTTGTTGGGTAACAATAAACAACTGTTCAGTGCCGAGATCCCCTTGGGTGAACGTGCGCTTTACAAATACACATGTTATAGATACTATTTTTGTACGTGTGATATTGCAGACTGGGAATAGGTGGAAAGCCAGAATGAGTCCTTTTTCATACATGCACACACTTATCTATTCCTTGGTTCACTCTCACATTCAATCAATCACACAGCCATGCACACAACATTGCTATTTAATGTCACAGCATTTACAGATAGAAAATAGGCATAGTATTTTTCTGGTGTAATGCTAGATATTGCAGTGAGTGGTACTGGGTGTTTATTGCTGTGATACATAGTGGGACCTGGTTACTGTGAGTTGCATAAGGAGGTGCGTAGGTGGGAAAAAATGAGTACACATCTGACCCTTTGAAAGACTCAGAAGAAGGACTGCTGTGGTGCTCTGCCGCCTTGCTGCCTGAGTGAGAAGGACTGGACCTGCATATTGAACTCACCACCACCAGAGTGACTCCGAAGACTGGCTGGCTGGCCTCCTGGTCAGAGCCTCAGGGACAGAAAAGGCTCACCGACCCTGGACCCTGGACTCTGCCTGCTGTGAGTTCTGCCCACCAAGTGGTGCCACCTCAGTCCAAGACCCTTGCAAGTGGGCCTGAAGGTGCTCTACCTGCCCAACTGTAGTGGCAGCAGAACTGAGACAGCACAACACATCACCTCACAGGACCTCGCAAGCTCCTCAGAAGCCGCTGCTGCACAACATATCCTCGACGGAGGCCCTCAAATTGCAGCCACAAAGGTCCTCAGATCCACTGCTGCATAATGTATCCTCAATGCAGGACCTCGCATAGCAACCCTGTAGCTCCTCGGAACCGTCGACGCATGACTTTGCAACGCTTTGCACCCAGATATTAAGGTACTTTGTTCAGCGGGCCTAACTTGGCTCCTGCATCTGGCCTTTGCTCTATCGTGGTCAGCCTGAACTTGTGATTTTCTTCCTGTCCGGTGCAACAGATAAACTCTGTTGGCGCTTTGTACTTTTTTAGCACTATTTCTACCTAAATATTTAAAATTGCATATCTACGGTTCTACTGATTGGATTTGTGTTGTTTTGGTGTCCAATAATGTATAACATTTTACTCTATTTTTCTAAAATGATATGGTCTTTTTCTTGTGTTGTGTTTTCACTTTATAATGTTTGAAGCGCTGCATAAATATTTTCCACCTTGCCGCTAAGTTGAGCCTGACTGCTTCTGTGCCAAGCTACCAGAGAGTTAAGCACAGTTTAATTTCGGGTTTGCTTGTGCTTCACCTGACAGGAATTGTGGCTGCTGCTTGAGTTGGGTTTCAACCCCCCCCCCCCCAAACAGTAAAATTAATGCTTCATATCATTCAGAGCTATTTTGTACTTACTTTCAGGCCTTTAATGCCATACTAGGTCCTAGAGTAATGTGTACAAAATAAGCTTGGATGTTGTCATCTGTGATGTCATCAAGATGTCATAGAACATGTCATGTGTGATGTAATATGTGAGGTTAAAAGCAGTGCATGGCGGGGGCAATAGGTAGCTTTCCTAACTATAACAGGTGAATTACTGTAATTGTATTGAGTTCAAAATAGTAATGTTGTCCCTGACATATTCACCTAACTATCATGTCACTTTAACCTTTGAGTTTTTCTGTGAAATTATTAGGTTTTTATTTCTACAAAAACATATCTTTTTATCACACCTAACTATAACGTTACTTTAACCTTTGATTTTTCCAGAGAATTTCTACTTTTTTTTTAAACATAAAATAATATTTTATTACCATATGTAAAGCCAATGCCTGTCGTGCACGGCTTTTGGGCGTGTGCAGCCGAAGGGTGGCCGTAAGGCCTGGCCTGCAGCCAGGTGCTGCGGCAAACCCACCACAGGCAGCCAACCTCGCACTACACAAGGCCTTTGGCCATATGCAGTGGGGCCTTTGGCTGTGCGCAGCAGGGAGTTGGCCACTAGGCTTGGCCTGCCGCCAGGCCCGGTCTTCAAACCCTCAGCAGGGTGCCAACCGTGCATTGCCTTTGGCGTTTGTAGGGTAGGGTTGGCCTTTGTGCACCAGGGACCCCAACATCTGAGGCCAAAACATTGATGTATTAATGGGAGGGGACGTGCAGAACCCCTTCAGGAGAATTTATTGGCCCCAGGTACCATTTATCCTGGTGCCAGGTCCAATAAAAAGGGTCAAGGAGGGAGCTGAGTGGGCCCGCTCCCTTTTTCTTACATTCGGGTCCCATGGATGGAGTCCCCGGAGCCTAAGTAGAATCAGGGATGGGGCCAAACACTCCCCTCCCTTTTTTAAAAAACAATCGTCTCCAAGGGACGGCATTTCCCATATATATATATCCACTCTTACAAAACCATAGAAATTCCACCATTATAGTTAGTTCAGCTAACTATAATTCAGGCACCCGCAATGCACTCCTCATGAGGTCACATATTACATCATTCATGACATGGTCAGTGACATCACTGATGACATCTCAAATGACATCACTGATATCACTGATGACATCATCCAGTGACTGTGTGTTTCTGTAAAGTTTAAAAATGTTTTATATATATTCCAAGGTGTATTGAAGAATGAGTGGCTGTATAAATGTCTGGATGGAGGATTTAGTAGGTGCGTGACTGACTGTATAAGTGAGTGATTGAATGTGTCTTACTGAAGGCATGGGTTAGTGACTAAACTGTGTGAAGGCCTGTCTGTTGTTGTGTAAGCTGCTGCATGGGTTGGTCAGTAGCTACATGAGTGTCTATATGGGTTATTGATTGGTTGTCTGAGTATTTGTATGGGAGCCTGAGTGTGTGTGTGGGTGGGTGGGAGGTGTGTGACTGTGCATAGATGTGTGAGTGGTTGATTCACTGGGTGTATGGGTTCAACAGTGCATGTGGAAACAGCTGTATGGGTGGGTGAGTGTGTGTATAGGTGTGTTGGTGAGTGAATGGATGTCTCAGTGGTACATGTCCAAGTAACTACATATGTAAAAGGCAGTGTATGTGAAAGTTGAAGTATATAAATGACTATACATGGAATGGGACGTGGATGGTGGAGGTCTCCTCTCTCCAAGACTTTCGCAGGTGGGACCTCCTAGGGATTTCGCTCCTGGGAGACGTTTGGGTGGGGGACCATATCAGATCATTTGCAGACCTACAGAACCGCCATTCCCTCCACTCCTCCCAATTCTACAAGTATTTACAACTCAGGTCCATATCCCCTCCCCCACATCCTTCCTTGAATTCAGCCCTCTAGAGGCCCAAGTGATGATGGGGAACCTGGGTAGAGGGGGGGTGTGGCGGATTTACCGCTCCCTAGTAAACAATGGCCCCGCGGCCCTCGACCTCCTTCGCGCTCGCTGGGAGGGGTGGCTGGGTCCCCTGGAGGAGGCGGATTGGAGGGACGCCCTTATGGCCCCCAAAACGCTGACGACCTCCTCCAAGCTGCGGCTAGTCCAGCTCTTTTATCTTCGTGCGGCATACCTCACCCCCGCGCGCTTGTACAGAGCTCGCTTGCGGCCCTCCCCATCCTGCAAGCGCTGCCTACAGGCCCCGGCTGATTTTTATCACATGGTATGGCAATGTCCGGCCCTTGCGCCATTCTGAGCGGGCGTGGAGCTCGAGCTCACGCAGGCCCTTGGGTGGGAGGTACCTCACAACCTGCTGTGCATGCTCCTGGGGGTGTTCGACAGCCTTGATGGATCCCAGGCTGATAAACGTTTCTTGGGAACGGCGTTGGCGGTGGCGAAACGCGACATCGCGGCACTATGGTCCCAGGCTAAACCCCCCCACAGTTCAGAGATGGAGAAGGGGGGTGGACTGGTGCGGTACCCAAGAGGAGCCCCTTTTCGAAGCTAGGGGTTGCCCTGAACTCGTCTGTAGAATCTGGGGCAAATGGTTTAATTTACTGCAGGCCTGAGGTTGTTATGTCTCTCTTGTATGTGGTCATAGATAAGCTGGTGGTCTACCTACCGTAGGACTGTTTTTATAGATCTCTGTCATTCTTATGGACTGCAATGTGCGTGTACAATGTGTCTGATTTGTGGCCAATGAATTTCTTGTTTTCTTTAAATACAATAAAATTGATTATCAAAAAAATAAATGACTATACATGAGAGTCAGGGATTGTGAGACTGGCTGTATGGATGAGTGTGTACTTGTATCAGTGATTATATAAGAGAGTAAGTATGCATTAGTATCTGCATGAATAAGTGAGGTTGTGTGTATAATTGTATAGGTGAGAAAATGGGAGTGTGATTGATTCTTTGCATGACTGACTAGGTATGTGAGTAACTCCATGGATGAGTGGCGCTGTGTGAGTGTCTGTATAGGTGTATGAGTGCATATGATAGTCTTGTATTGATGAGTGACTGCATGTATGAGTGATTCTATGGGTGAATGAGTGGATGTGTGTGTAGACCTAGGAATCAGTGAGTGCATATATAGTAACTGGTACTGGTGTGTCAATGATTTAGAAAATGGTAGTCTGTATTTTACAGTGGGTGTATCAAAGTTTATAATAGACTGTGAGGTGCATCAGATTTTCACGTGGATGATGTCATCAGTGATGTCATTTGAGATGTCATCAGTGATGTCACTGACCATGTCGTGAATGATGTAATCTGTGACGTCATGAGGAGTGCATTGCGGGTGCGCGATTTATAGCTAGCTGAACTAACTATAACGGTGGAATTTCGATGGTTTTGTAAGAGTGAAATGTCCAGCTAACTATAACGTCCCTGAAACCTATGGTTTTTTCAGTGAATTTCTAAGTTGTATTTAAATGCTAATTTCTAACTATAACATACCTGAAACCTATGGTTTTTTCAGTGAATTTCAATGTTTTTTTAAATGCTAATTTCTAACTATAACATCCCTATTAAGTCCCCTTGAATCCTGAAGGTCCCTGGTGGCCAAGTGGCCCACCAGGTACATCCAGTAAGCGCCACAGAGCTGTGTTGCAGGGAGGTGTTCTGAGGCCACGCCCCTTTTTACACCATGCTGCAAATGCGGCTTCTGGTGCACTGCTGCTCAGAGGATGAAGTCCACTTGTGTCTTGAGGTCCTCAGGACACAAGAGGACTTCATCGCTGTGGAATCGTGGCAAAAGTTGCTGATTTTGTTTTTCATTTTGGCCCCAGACGGTCCCTCTGGTACCCCCCCCCCCCCCGGTGCCTAGGGGGTCAGAGTATACCTACCCTGATCCCTTATACCCCAATTTCTGCAATGGCTTCCAACAACATTTTTCTCATGGTGCTGGCAGCCAATCAGAATACTCACTCTCGCCTGAGTCTGACTCTCATGAGAACGAGCTGGCCGAAGGGCAGAAAAAGCTCCTTGGGTCAATCAGAATGCACTAATGCTCTATTTATAAATTAGTGCTCCTGAGAGACTCTCTCTGGAGTCCTTCAGATCTAAATGCCCAGATATGCAACTATTTTAAACATTAATTTCTCAAAAACTGCGGAGTTGATTTGCACCAAAATCACAAAAAGTGCAATTTGCGAACCAAGATCTAGCTTCCTGCCAAGTTTGGTGTAATGCTGTTAGGCAGTTTTTGCATTTAAGCTTCTGAGAGAAGTTTAGGAAAAATGCATGGGAATCTTGCTTTTATGACCCCCTTTTTTTTCTCGATCCTCCTCTTGACGTATCACCCCAAAACTTTCCAGGAAGGACCTGAATTTGCTCTTTTTTGGAAACTTTTCAAAGATAAATCAAAAACCACAAAGGTTATTAGCAAAACAAAAAAAAATGCCTTGTCTATGGAAAAGCATTTCGAACTAGAAGTACCTAATGGCAACTGCCAATGGGTATATATATATATATATATATATATATATGTGTATTTTACATGTTTTTTCTTTTTGATGGGGGGCACCCAATCTCTCCATTTTTTTAAATTACCCTCACCACCATTTACCACTACCCAGCCCTGTGGTGGCCATCACATTAGGACTCTGGACTCAGTCTCAAGGCCTAACAAAATGTGAAAAAAGACATAGGGGGCAGGGTTGGGATTCACTGACTCTCTAGGTCGGGGCCCGGCGGTGATGCATATATAATTTAGGTACAGGAGGCACATGGCCCCCCCCAAGCCTTTAACCCCTTCAGTGCCCGCCCCTTTCCCCGCCCTGTGCCGGCCGTTGCATTAGCGGGCGGGGTTTATGACGAGCTGGTCTCGTCATGGGCACATCGCAACCGCGGCCCATGACGAGACCAGCTCGTCATGGGCATTGAACAGGTTAAGAGGCCCCGGGGACCCCATCCCAGCGGTCAATATTTTATTGAGGGGGACTACACGGCCCTCCTCTCCGAGACTTTAAGGGCCCGGGGACCCCATCCTCCGGGTCCAAAATAAACTTCAAAAGGAGGGGTGGCCTGCGTGGCTGCCC
Source organism: Triturus cristatus (assembly GCF_964204655.1). Lineage (NCBI taxonomy): Eukaryota > Metazoa > Chordata > Amphibia > Caudata > Salamandridae > Triturus > Triturus cristatus. Next base: position 128,451,605 of record NC_140581.1, on the reverse strand, counting down.
TCTCGGTGCCTCTTTAGGCCGGAGACCCCATCCTCCAGAGCCAGCTCACATACTATGTCCCGGGGAGCTCATATCCATGGTACACAGTAGTTTCCCTGCCCGCATCAAGTCTGCTCCCACTCGGTGGAAAGTGTGAAACATCTCCTGTGGGGTGGGAGAAGACTTCTGTTTCCCTGCCTGCACTCCTGCCCAAAGATAGGCCCTGTGGCCAACCCCATATCATGCATGGCCATTTACGTGCTCTCATTATGTATTTACAGCATTCATTTCCGAAATGTCCTGTTATGTCACTTTCTCTCTTGCACGCATGCACTCTCTGCTGCAAGATTTTGCATTCCAATATGGCTGGCACTCTTTTTGCAAAATCAATACATTCTGAAATGTAGTCCTATCTCTATGTTTACTATATTTGTATAAAATGCACTCAAGTATATGCTTTCACTTATGTGACCATGGCCGCCTGACGGCCGAAACGGGTCGTGATTTATGAAGGAATAAATCTTCTGCCTTTTCTTCAATCTGGTGTGTCTGAGAGCGTTCTTTATTCCGCTTTGTGTACCCAGCATATGTATATATATATATATATAAGGAGAGAGTAGGCGAAACGTTTCGCCTGATAAGGGGCTGGCAATAGACTTTGTCTCATACCGCTGGGCATCTGAGCTGACGTGTGGAACACAACCAACTTCGTTGGGGCATCACTTGTTGCTAGGAGAAACGCTGTTACTACACAGACACTCCATGTGAACTACACTTACCAGCATGCATCTGCTCAGCAAGGTGCGAGCTCATGGGGCTAGCACACCTTCTATTGGAGGAGGAGTGATGACATCACAGAGGGAGCGGTCTATTTCACAGCTGCATCTTGTTGGACCCCCTTACAGAGCACAGAGTTCGTGAAACCGGCACTGAAGAGAGCCATTGGAGGCTTGAAACGCGTCTGCCTGAGCGTTTCAGGAACTATGAGCATTACGCGCCTTTGAAAATAAAGCCTTTGTCATTTTACCCCGGAGCTGTATCGCGCTTTTTCTTCAATGGGAGGAAGCTTTGGTTCGGATGTTAGAGTCAGCAAGCAGGTCGCTGACTAGCGATACACCCTCTCGTTCTGGAGCACCGTGAAGAGACCAGCACGTTGTGGATTTTTTTGCATGGACTGCATCAACACGGCGCCCCCCCAGCTGCCCAGATGGCCACATGGTTTGACAAGCGGTAAGGGGAGAGAGTAGGCGAAACGTTTCGCCTGATAAGGGGCTGGCAATAGACTTTGTCTCATACCGCTGGGCATCTGAGCTGACGTGTGGAACACAACCAACTTCGCTGGGGCATCACTTGTTGCTAGGAGAAACGCTGTTACTACACAGACACTCCATGTGAACTACACTTACCAGCATGCATCTGCTCAGCAAGGTGCGAGCTCATGGGGCTAGCACACCTTCTATTGGAGGAGGAGTGATGACATCACAGAGGGAGCGGTCTATTTCACAGCTGCATCTTGTTGGACCCCCTTACAGAGCACAGAGTTCGTGAAACCGGCACTGAAGAGAGCCATTGGAGGCTTGAAACGCGTCTGCCTGAGCGTTTCAGGAACTATGAGCATTACGCGCCTTTGAAAATAAAGCCTTTGTCATTTTACCCCGGAGCTGTATCGCGCTTTTTCTTCAATGGGAGGAAGCTTTGGTTCGGATGTTAGAGTCAGCAAGCAGGTCGCTGACTAGCGATACACCCTCTCGTTCTGGAGCACCGTGAAGAGACCAGCACGTTGTGGATTTTTTTGCATGGACTGCATCAACACGGCGCCCCCCCAGCTGCCCAGATGGCCACATGGTTTGACAAGCGGCAAGGGGAGAGAGTAGGCGAAACGTTTCGCCTGATAAGGGGCTGGCAATAGACTTTGTCTCATACCGCTGGGCATCTGAGCTGACGTGTGGAACACAACCAACTTCGTTGGGGCATCACTTGTTGCTAGGAGAAACGCTGTTACTACACAGACACTCCATGTGAACTACACTTACCAGCATGCATCTGCTCAGCAAGGTGCGAGCTCATGGGGCTAGCACACCTTCTATTGGAGGAGGAGTGATGACATCACAGAGGGAGCGGTCTATTTCACAGCTGCATCTTGTTGGACCCCCTTACAGAGCACAGAGTTCGTGAAACCGGCACTGAAGAGAGCCATTGGAGGCTTGAAACGCGTCTGCCTGAGCGTTTCAGGAACTATGAGCATTACGCGCCTTTGAAAATAAAGCCTTTGTCATTTTACCCCGGAGCTGTATCGCGCTTTTTCTTCAATGGGAGGAAGCTTTGGTTCGGATGTTAGAGTCAGCAAGCAGGTCGCTGACTAGCGATACACCCTCTCGTTCTGGAGCACCGTGAAGAGACCAGCACGTTGTGGATTTTTTTGCATGGACTGCATCAACACGGCGCCCCCCCAGCTGCCCAGATGGCCACATGGTTTGACAAGCGGCAAGGGGAGAGAGTAGGCGAAACGTTTCGCCTGATAAGGGGCTGGCAATAGACTTTGTCTCATACCGCTGGGCATCTGAGCTGACGTGTGGAACACAACCAACTTCGTTGGGGCATCACTTGTTGCTAGGAGAAACGCTGTTACTACACAGACACTCCATGTGAACTACACTTACCAGCATGCATCTGCTCAGCAAGGTGCGAGCTCATGGGGCTAGCACACCTTCTATTGGAGGAGGAGTGATGACATCACAGAGGGAGCGGTCTATTTCACAGCTGCATCTTGTTGGACCGTCTTACAGAGCACAGAGTTCGTGAAACCGGCACTGAAGAGAGCCATTGGAGGCTTGAAACGCGTCTGCCTGAGCGTTTCAGGAACTATGAGCATTACGCGCCTTTGAAAATAAAGCCTTTGTCATTTTACCCCGGAGCTGTATCGCGCTTTTTCTTCAATGGGAGGAAGCTTTGGTTCGGATATATATATATATATATATATATATATATATAACACCAATCCCGCCTTTCTTTCAAAAACGGGTCCGACACATGCTTGGGATATCTTCAGGGGAAATTTATTTGCCACCATCCGGATAAAAACAGGAAACACCTGGCAGACGAGTTTCGGCGAATGCCTTAATCATTGCCAGCTATGTGTTTAGTCTTTGTTGTTTTGCACGGGGCTTTAACAAACTGCTAGATGTGTTCCCATTGGAGCATAGATAATCCAATCAGAGGCTCGATGTTTCTACCTCTGTATGCAGCATGCGCTAAGGTTGCTGGTAGATGTAGTCCCCACAATGCTTTGCAGTCCGAGGAGTTTGCAGTCACAGAGAGCATGTAGGCAGTCCCACGTCGCGAGCTCAGGTTCAGTAACCGGTTTGTGCATTAGGTAATGCCCTGACAATGTCAGCTTGCGAGTCCACCCACTCTCTGCCGCGTAAACATATGGCTGCAATCGTCCTCTGAAGATGTCCCAATCAGCAGGAATATATATATATATAAAACTTTCTTAAACTTTTTAGAAACAGTCACTGGATGATGACACCAGTGATGTAATTTGAGATGTCGTCAGTGATGTCAGTGATGTCTCTGACCATGTCATGAGTGATGTAATATGTGACATCATCAGCAGTGAATTGTTTTGTACCAGTGAAATGTCAGCCTAACTATAATGTTCCTGTAACCTGTGGTTTTTTCTGTGAATTTCTAAGGTTTATTAAATGCGAATTCCCTACTATAAAGTCCCTATCGCCTTTGGTTTTTACAGTGAATTACATATGTAAGATACTATGCAAAGTGAGTGAAGACACTAGGGTGCATATTTACAAGCCCCTTGCGCCACTTTTGCGTCACTTTTAACATGGGAAAAGTGACGCAAAAGTGGCGCAAGGGGCTTGTAAATAAGCCCCTAGGTGTTGAATGGTCCAGGACTCCATACTAGGAGCAGCCGTATTTAAATCTGCCATCAAGAAGCCAATCAAGGCATGGTCTCTGCTGGCTGGCGTAGCACTAAAACTTTCCTACGCATTTTTCCATTTTTGTGATATACGAGAAATACAATAAAGAGCACATAGACGTAAAAAAACATGCAAAAACATGTTGTTAGAAGGTGGTTCTGACACTATGGGCCGCCAGGATTTGTCGCTTTTTGAGCACCTCATTGTTGATCTTTTACTGTGGGGGAGCCTAATAAGTTGGGACTCACCCACAGTGAACTCAGGATGGAAGAGACATGCCAGGGGAAGTCAGTGTGTTTTACTGTGTTTTCACTGCCTTATTCCCCTATGGGAATGTGGAGCCAGGGGCTAGATTAACTTCAATTAGGCCTACAGATTGCAGACACGCACTTAAGTCCAATGTAGCAAATGTGAAAAGAAGTATTCTGCAGAGTCCAAAGTCATATTTGTACTGCTTTTGGGTCATCCAGAACTGTCATATTTGTCTGAGCCAGCCATGACCAGACCAGGCTGAGGGCTGACCTCAGCTGGATGGATTGATAACCTTTCTTCCACAAGCTAGGGCCTCCTCTCCACAAAGAGAAGATGGGTTGGGCTGCAGGCCAATCCATCAACTGCTGTTGCTGGGTGCCAGGCACCAGGCTGCACCAAGGAGGGAAGGAGTTGGGTTTCAGAGGCCATGTGGCCAGAGACACTGGACGACGCCATTTTGAACAAACCCAGAGGCTGGACAAGAAGGAGGGAGCAGGGGCAGGAAAGTGATGTGTCGCTGTTTGATAGGACCAACAGGGACTTCCTGCCAGCCCCCTACTCCACTTTTAAAAAGTGCTTGCACAGGAAGAGAAGCTCTCTCTGGGGTGTGGTCGGCGGAGGCTGAAGGTGCTGGAGCCTGGCGCAATGGGCAGTTGGAAGGAGAGACCCCCTGACTGCCCCCAGGACCCAAACAGCACCAGAAGAAGAGTCCAGGACCGGTGTGCAGGAGCAGTGGCCTCTGTGCAGGGAGAAGTGAGGCCCCGAAGGAGAGCCAGGCGAAAGGCTGGCGCAGGGAGCCAGTGAAGACCGTTCCCTGCAGAAGGCACCCTCTTGGAGACCCGGAGGGCGAAGGAGAGTGCTCTCAGTGGCTGAGGGGCACCACCAGGAGCAAGAGGACACGAAAATGGAGGAGATCGGACCCCTGGGGGCTGAGATATTCCCCCCAGAAGGTACACGACCTTTGACCTTTGATGGGACCGACGACGAAGCACGTGGGGCTCCGCCGCCGGTCTGGAGCCTGCCCCGGGGTGGGTCAGGTCCCGGGGGCTGCCCCCCAAGGAAGGAAAGTCGGGGTGCGCCGTCACGCACCCCGTGAAGGTACCCCCGCGGGATGCCAGTAGCCCACCCTGGCCCCCGCCAAAAAGGAGGAGGGGGAGCGCCGTCGCGCTCCCCGGGAAGGTGGCCCTTGGCAGGGGGCCAGGAGCCCACCCTGGTCCCCACCGATGAGAAGCGAGGGGGAGCGCCGTCGCGCGCCCCCGAAGATGTTCGGGGGCCCGGGACCCCATCCCCGGGCCCCAAGTGCGGGGAAGGTGGGGGGAAGTGCCGTCGCACTCCCCCCGAAGATGTTCGCGGCCCAGGACCCCATCCCCGGGACCCGAGTGCGGAGAAGGTGGGGGGAAGTGCTGTCGCACTCCCCCCGAAGAACCGCTCCAAGGAGGATGCGGCGTATCTGCCCGCTGGAGCGGGCAGACGAGAAGAGTCGGGCCGGCTCCCGCGGCAGCACGCGAGGGTGCTGGCAGGGCGGGGAGCCGGTGGGGGCAGCCGGGGGTGGGCTCCCCAGGCTGCCCTCCATCACAGAGGCATGCGGGGGTCCCGGGTGGGACCGGGACCCTGAACACGAAGTGAGGAGGCACGAGGGGCCCGGGTGGGACCGGGCCCCAGAAACCAGAAGGAGCGGCCGGGGGTGTCTGGATGTATATGCGTAATCCTTTGATTTCATCTGTGATGCCTTTAGGGGCTGTAATTGCAATGCCTTCAAATGATCCACTAAGGTAATGAGTACTGTCATTCTAAAGTGTGCGTAAACATGGATTCTTGCTGCTGCGCTTAGGTGAAGACCCCAGACTGCTAGCCCTTAAGATATAGAGGTGCATACGTTATGGTCAGTAGGAGATGCTCAGTCAGGGTCATGTGTCACCAAGGCAGGTTTACCTCTTTTTAATGCTGGTTGAGGTAATGGGGTGGGTCGCCACTGGGATGGTGCCAGTGCGCAGGGCCCTCGCTCCAGGTTATGTTCAACTAACTGCATTGGGGGCAAGTTGATGTGCATACATGGGAGTGGTGGTACTAGACCCCCCCCCCTGCGGGAGGGGTGGAGATGTTATGCAATGTCACAAAGTAATTCCAACAGCTTATGTATATTTGTAAATTGGTGCATAGTATTGAGTAGCGTGTGTGTTTAATAAATGTACTCTTACTTTTATAAAGCAAAGTGCAGACTGGACAATCAATTATTGAGTGTTATTTTTGCGCACCTGCAAATGGCGATTACTAGCCCACACCACCTGCCTTGAGTAAGCCTCAGACTGCTCTGCAACGCTACCCTCTGAGAGTCAGGCACTACAATTGGGTGTTTGGTTCCCAGTGAAGGACAAATGTACTCATGTTATTTGTGCAGGCCTCACAGATGCTGCCTCGTTTTCCAACACATGTCAATTTGCTTTATCAATGCTTGCTCGTTTTTGTTCCTATCACATATCAATTGTGACATTCAATGAGTGTCTGCTATTTCTTAGAATAGCACCAGAGTGCCTATATAATTCAACGTTTATCTTAATAGCCTAGATGGACTTGGAAGGACGAAGGGGTGTTTATTGGGCAGAATGTGGAGTTGGATTCGAGAACGAGGCAGAAGTTATCCAGTGTTTTCTGCTATTCAGATCAGTTTTCCATTTACAAATCTGTAATCGACGTTTCAGCCTGTGTTATCGACGTAGATAATTAAGGATTGATTATTTTTTGTATACCCATACTTTTTTTTACACCTAAATAAACTACTTATCACAACGAAACCACCACAGGGCCTGGGCTGGGGCCTGCCGCAGACAGGCCTGGCTCCCGTCAAAGCTCTGGCGCCGAGGGTGAGTCGTGCAGAGCGATCCAGGGCCTGCAGGGCCCCTCGCTGGGACGCACGCCTCATTCCTCTTCCCGGGTTCGCTGCGTTCTTTCGCCAGCCGCCATGCTTCCCTTCCCCTCCATCTTTACTCCATATTTACATTCATTCCGTCACTAAGATAACCGCTCGGTGCTTGGTGAAAGGCCCTTGTACCCTCTGCAGTCCCTTCGGGTTCAAATCTGACAAGACGGGCTCTGGCCTTCCTCCATCTGGGCCTGGCCAGCAAAACATCTCAGGCTCGCGCAGTAATATCTTCTAGTATTGCAACATGAAGAACTACGCGAACACAAAGTATGAATATTTCTCATTCCATTCCGTCTCCTCTGCACCCTCATTCCTCCTTTATTCTTCTCCTCACTTGCCACCTCCCCTGAATCATTAATTTTCGTCTACTTTTTACAACTTTGTTCACTTCTTTACTTTCCTTTGGCTTCCGAGCCACACTAATCTGCTTCAGGGTCTACTCTTTCTTCTTTCCATCACTCGTCACTTATTCTTGCTATTGATCGTTTTTAATGTAGTTTATTTCTTATGACCCCTTTGCTTCTTTCCTTCGCCTCTTCTTCTCTTATTATTTTTTCATTCTCCTTATTTCCTCCCCCCCTTCACTTTCCTCTCCCACTACCACCTAATTTCCTCTGTGGCACCCACCCCACCCCCCCCCCCCCTCCTCCACCGCGGTCCATCTTGCTTTCCTTTCTTCATCCTTTTCTACAGAAGGATTCCGGGGACTTTCCATGTGTACTCAGTGAGGCGGGCGCTCCGCTTTCCTTGCCCCATCTCTTCCCCTCGCTGGTTTTACTCAGGAGCTTATCATCAAGGGCAATATCACCACTTTAGCAGCACTTTTTGCCGCTAAAGCAGCAATATTTTTATCGCCCTATCAGCAAGCTGTCGCTAACAGCTGTTAGCGACAGTTTACTGGCAATAGCGCCCCTTGTCAGCACGCCTCCCATCGCATCGCTAATGAGATGCAAAGGAGGCGTGCCTAACAAGACTCCCTTGAGAAAATATCGCCTACCCAGCTTCGTCATATTGACAAGGAGGGTTAGCGATATTTAAAATCACGTTAAGTATGCCTTTTTTTTTTTAATAATAATTTTTATTGGATTCTTGGATATCCATTAGAACAGATAATACAATTTATCATACATAAATAATGTGCTGGATCTAAACATAGTACATCAACAGAAAACAAAGAGAGAGACCCCCACAAACATACATAGAGAAAATTCAACGATTTAAATTATAGTAACGAATATCAATATTGATCTACCACAATCCAAAGATAGTTTTAGTCAAAATAAGATTCCCAGATTTTGGTGAATTTATGCAGTGCCCCAGTCCTTTGTGCAAAAATAAATTCGGATTTCCTAACTTTCTTAATTTTTTTATAACATTCATCTACAGTTGGAACTGTTTCTGTCTTCCAATACTGAAGAATCAGTGATCTTATAGAATCAACCAATTTTAACTCTGGATCCAATACAAATATAATTAGATTTTCATATCTGGTGATCGTAAAATGTAAATGAAGAGAAAACAAAGAAAACATTCCTTTCCAAAATAACTTAATTTTAGGGCATAAAGCCATTATATGAGACCAGTTAGCCAAGTCCGGTTGAGTACATCTGAAACAAGTGGGCAGCGTAGTGCTATACATTTTAGCCAAAGTTGCAGGGGTATAATATAAAAGCCACTTACTAAAAAAAAAGCATTCGTCGCCAATTGGCACCTCTCAAAGCCGTGAAATTTAATTTATTTAAAGTATTCCAAAAATTATCAGGTATTTTAATGCTTTCCTGCTTCTGCCACTTTTTTATTGCTTTGGCGCTCACATCCTCCTCCCTGCTTTGTGCTAAGCTTTTTCTCCATTTTACGGGATTTTTAAAAAGTGGGGACCAGAAAAGGTCATTTGTTAAATGTGATAGTTGACTATTTTGTGCTAAATTGATTTGAGCCAAAGATTTATACAATAAACCATATGAACCCATAAGAAGAAAGTTTCCACGAATTAAGGTGGACATCTCATCAATAGTCAACCATGCTCCATCTTTCACAAAGTTTGATAAAGTTATAAACCCAAATCTGGCCCAATTATATATAATTTCTGGCCCGATATTAATCCCGAATCCCAGGACAGTGGCACTCAGTGGAGTTATTAAGCTCAAAAAAGGAAGCGAGAACCTTTTCAGCATTACTTCACGTTTTTAAAAAAACCAACTCAGAACCTTATATCGGACTAATTTGGGTGATTTAAATATCGAAAGAGGAGAAGGAATTTTGGTCTCTTTACAAATTAAGTTGAAAAAAAAGTTTATAAACAAAGCGACTCTAGTTATTGAATGTTTAAATCTTGAGAGATACTGTGCAAAGTATGCATAGTAGTAGTCTTTCAGATTTGGCAGACCAAGACCTCCTTGTTCCTTATCTACATATAAAGTATTAATATCTATCCGAGGTTTTTTTTTAGTCCAGACAAAGGCTGAAAATAAAGATTCAACTTTTGAAAAAAAGAAGCCTGGGAGTGAACAGGAAATAGTAGAAAACAGAAAATTAAATAAAGGAAGTACTGACATTTTAATTAAAGCCACCCGACCCAGAATGGATAAAGGCAATGGATTCCATCGTAGAAGCATATCACAGACTTTTTGAATCAAAGGCTCGAAATTCAATGTATACAAATCACGTACTAAAGGATAGAAAAGAACGCCCAAATACTTTTTGGGTCTATTGTTAACACAGCTCTGAATATTTGAATATTCAGGATTATTCTTACCACAGATTAAAATTTCAGTTTTCTTCTTATTAATTCGATACCCCCCCAATGCTTCGAGTTCAGTAAAGACCGAAAAAGTCTGTATTTGCGTATGTATCTCAGGTTTCAGCAGCAACATAATATCGTCTGCGTATAATTTAATTTTGTCCATACAGGGAATAGGCGGAAGAATGTCCTTACTTTTTCTAATTGCTACTGCTAAAGGCTCGATAAAAAAAGCAAAAAGAACGGGGGATAATGGACATCCTTGCCTCGTCCCTCTTTGCACTGAAATCGAGCCTACCATTAATGAGTTAACCAGGATATGAGCTTTTGCCCCCTGATATAAATTCCTAATTAGGGTAATGATTTGAGAGGGAATACCAAAGTGCTGTAAAATAGAAAAAAGTGTATCCCAAACCACCAAATCAAAAGCCTTTTCTGCATCTAAAAGGAGAACCAAAGCCGGAACCCTACGTGTTTCAAAATAGTCTAACGCCTCAATCAGATAATGTGTGTTAGTAATTAACTGGCGGCCTGCAATAAAGCCATTCTGATCTGCATGAATCAATTGCGAAGCAGCATGGTTAAAACGAATAGAGAGCAATTTTGTAATAATTTTATAATCTGAATTGAGTAATGTTATGGGCCTATATGAGTTGGGGTCTTGGGCTAGTTTCCCTTTTTTCAATAAACTGACCACCGTTCCATCGTAAAAAGACGCTGGAATTGGGCCACCATCGAGCATAGAATTTACTAGTAAAAGAAGGACGCAAAAAAGAACTGAAGAACGTGGCAAAGAATTCCGCGAGAAGTCCATCTGGACCACAGGCCTTACCATGAGGAAGGCTTTCAACAACAGACTCTAATTCATCAAACGAAAATGATGACGCCGTTACTTCTTGGTCCAGTTGAGGGAGAGTAGGAAGACGATATTTATCTAAAAAATCGTTCAATCTCCCCTGATCCATAGTGTGATATGAGGTATAAATATTCTCATAATGGGACAACATAATTGCTCCAATCTCTCCCTGATCTAAGGTATCCACGCCACTAACTGGAGATTTAAGAGATCGAATTACATTAGCTGCAGCACGTTCTCTAACCTGCCATGCCAAGAATTTACCCGTAAAATTACTATGCTCGTAAATTTTTTGGACTTGTCTGCAAAAAATGTCCTCACTTCTAGCGAAATATTATGCATTCAACTCCCGTTTTGCGGCATTCAATTGATTCTGTATCTTAGGAGACGGATTATGATACATTTGATTTACTAAAACCTGTATATTTTGTTGCAATTGATTCTTTGTATCCCTATAAATGACTGATTCCTTTGCGTCCCTTCCTATAACTGCCCCCCGTATAAATGCCTTCAGTGAGTCCCATACAACATGAATGGGGGCTGTCCCCATATTTCGTTCAATATACTCCGTAATCTCCTTTTTAAGAGAAGTAACCCATATTTCATCAGAGAGATCAGATTTATTAAAAATCCATCGTTTCTGAGTATTCGTGCTTTCCTCCAGCACAAACTCAGCCGCTAACATCGCATGGTCGGAAAAGCCATTGTGTAACATCCGATAATGCTGGATTTTAAATTTTGAAGAAAGTCAATACGAGAAAATGACTTATGCCTTCCCGACCAACAGGTATATTCTATTTTATAAGGATTTAAAAAGCGCCATGGATCAACAAGATCGAAGATCCTTACATTATTCATAATTGTCTGAAGTGATTTAGGTTTCAACTGCTTTTTCCCGCCGGTAGTAGAATCCAAATTCGGTTTCATGAGAATATTAAAGTCCCCTCCGATCACAATATCCCCACCAACCATCAGTAGGGACTGAAACATCTCATCATATATTGCAGGGCGATCATTCAAGGGGGCATAGAAGCTTACAAAGGTAATATGCAATGGTCTATTCTTTAATTTACACGTAGCCCAACACCACCTACCCTGAGTATCCGCATCAGTTTGAATCAACTCCGCCTCTAATCTCCTATTAAGAAAGAGTGCGGCGGGGGAGGAGCCAAGATGGCGACCGGGACGGCAGCGTAGACTCCCGGCTCCGTGAACCTCCGCATCCCGCACGGATATCCTGCATGAGATCCTTAGTCTGCGCTATGCGATCGTGTTTGTGAATGAGAGTGGCACCCGAACGTGTGACTCCGAGGTTTCTGGCTGCGGTACCGCCGGAGAAATGTGCATTTGAACTTTGCGGCCCGTGCAGCCCTGGAGCCAGGACCTCGAGTGGACGCTTTGGCCGGGTGGCAGTCCAACAACAGCGGCCTGTGGTGACTGGGTGGAGTCGGTCCACCGGAGCGGTGCTAACCTCGGCCTGCATTTCGCCGTGGTCGCTCCCACTGCTAAGCGTAGCGGACTGAGGGCATGCCCGGGGGTGCAATTCTCAGATTCTCCGCTGTTTGCCCCTGCCTTTGACTGTGAGCTGCCCGGACGCCGCCCGTGGCTCGCCCTGATCCTTGCGGGCTGCTCCCGGATTTTCGCGGGAGCTGGTCCGTGGTGGGGACGACTGTTGCCCGTGACCACGTAACGGATACATTTTTGCCTGCCCCCGGAACCCTGTCTCCAGCGACGTGGACCTCGAGGCGCTTGTCCCTGGGTCCCGGCCCCAATACGGGTCGGGCCTCCCCGGCGGCCATCTTGTTGCGATGCAGCCTACCATCCTGTCCACTGGGTCGCAGCAGGATTGGGAGTGTGTGACTTTTGGGAGTGTGGCGGAGCGATCGCAGAGAGCTGTGCTGGGGTACGGCGACCTCCTAGAGGCCCTTGGTGCCCTTCATTTCTCCTTGGCTCGGGGCGTCGGGGTCTTGGGGAGTAAGCTCGATGGTGTGGCATCAGCGTTGGGACAGTGGCGGCCTGCCTGTCCACAGGTACACAGGGACTTCCCACACTGCACACAGGAGGACAATGTCGCGGCCACCCCTGCGATTAGTGCACAGCTGGACACTCCGGACAGTATGCTACCGTGTGATCGGCTAGCTGAGGGTTTGATCTGTTCCGGAGGTATTGGACCTGAGTGGAAGGTGGTGGCCTCGTCCCGTGCACGGCCTCCGGCGACCCAGGGACAATTTCAGCAACAGTTGTCTGCTTTGGCTGATTCCGCCTTCCTGGACCTTGTGTGCAGTGCAGATCCTGGGGCAGCACTGGGAAAGACGTCCCTCCATGATGCGGACTGTGTTGGTATTCAGAGACTTCCACCCCACCTGTGTGCGTCGCTTCCCGGTCGTTTTTGGACACTCCTTTACCTTGGAACATCGGACATGGCGCTGGGTCGAGGGATAGGCATGGGCAGAATTGCAAAGAGTGGTCAAGGATAAGGCTGATCCTTCGGGGTGGTCATCTAGTAGACGGGCTGACTCAGGGGTTGCGTACTCTCATGACATAGCTATTAGCATATTAGGTGCATAATGCTCCCCATCCTTTTTTGATATGGTCGATTTTGTGCTGCTTATTGTTTGCTGTGGGGAGACCTCACCGTGCGGGAGGGAGAAGCCGGGGGTATGTTTTGAAGGCCCTCCTCCAGTTTATTATACTTTCTCTACCCCCCCGTCTGGTGGGGTTCTTTTCTTACTCCTTTTTCCCTGTTTCTTCTATATTTCGGGTCTAGTTCCAGGGCGACAGGCACACTGCTGGGGGGGGGGCCGTACTCATTTGCAGAGGTGCAGGGTGGGGGGTTGGGGGAGGGGATTCTTTAGTCTCTCATCTCTTTTTCCATGGCCTCCTTTTTCTTCTCCGCTTCTTCTTGTTTTTTTTCTTTTCTGGGATCAGCGTGGTACACCTCCTTTGTTGTGAATCGTTGCCTTTTCATGTGTGCCACAGTTTCCGGGGTGTTCTTGGGCGTTAGGGCGGGGGCCTGCAGGCGCAACTGTTTATGATATTCTTCCCCATCCTGAATTTCCTGTGTCTGCGCCATTGATCCAATAGATTGCTGTTTATTGCTTACGTCTATTATTCTGCCTGCCTCTTATCGCTGTTGGGAAATTGTTTGGCACCTGATCCTACTGTCTTGTTCCATTATAAAATGAAAAACCTTTTTTCTCCTGGTGTCCTACCTGCGCTGCTCACTGGCCGGACTATATTGGCATGAACATTCTGCTCTCCGAGGTGCCGCCTGTGTTCACATTTGATCCTTATTGCTCTGATTGCTTAGCGGCCGGCCCCGGGGGGTTGTAGGCCCATACTTGTTATTGCTTGAAATGTCAATAAAGGTTTTTCAAAAAAAAAAAAAAGAAAGAGTGCGGCTCCTCTCTCTGATTCAGAAAAAAAGGAAAAACCCCGGTAAGAAGCCCACCCCTTAAACATAGAAAAACTATCAGCTTTGAGAATAGGAATATGAGTTTCTTGCAAAAATATAACTGCGGGATTTTCAGACAGAATCCATGTCTCTATTGCCCGCATCTTCTTTTTATTATTTAGACCATTCACATTAAAAGAGATAATTTTCAAATTTATTTTAGTCATAATTAGATCCCAAACTTAGAACCCATACCACACATTTTCCCTTTTTATCTAATTTTACTTAAACAATCAATACCTTCATCAATATGCACCGGAAAATTGAGCACAAAGACCATGTTAACCTCCAACAGTTGTCCAAGCAGCAAAAAAAAAAAAAAATAGACACTACAAAAATTTTGCCAAGAACTTCATTTTGATTTTTTGAGCCCACCCACCCCCCTCTACAACCTGTAGCACCCTCCTAACGCTACCTACTTCTTCCCACGCGCACCACAGGAACCTTCCCCTTAACATTGGGGTGTCCTGAATTTACACCCCTTAACCCCAAGACCGTGTCCCCCCCCCTTAACTGATAAGAATTCGCAAAAGCAAAAGAGAAAAAAGGGAAAAAACGGATTAGCGCATGATCTAGATTATCAGCAGAAGCAATCAAATACAAGTCATAAGTCCAGACTAGCTAATTTGAATTCCATCGAGCAACGCTTGTGCTTCCTCCACAACCGATAACATGTAGAATTTCCCTTTAATCAGCACTCTGAGTTTAGATTGTTGTACGATCATTGCTTGGGCCCCATTAACTTTAAATAGATGTGGGGGCTCATTTATGAGCCCCTGCGTCACTTTTGCGCCGCCGGTGCGTCACTTTTTGTGACGCACCAGTGGCATAAAACATGCGCCATGTTGCGCCATATTTACAAAGTGACGCATCTAGGTAGATGGGTCACTTTGTAAACCCCTGCGCCACATTATACCTGCGCCAGGTATAATGTATGCAAGGGGGGCGTTTTGACGCAAAAAAGGGTCCTAGAAGTGACGCAGTGAAATCTACGAGATTTCACTGCGCCACTTCTAGTGTGCAAATGCGTCAATTTCTTGCGCCTGCCTCACAGCAGGCGTAAGACTGACGCAGGCCCTTTCACATGGGGCTTGCCCCATGTGAAAGGACACATTGCTGGAGTTGCGTCACTTTTGTGACACACTCCAGCGATGCGTCACTTTTGCGCCTACAGATACGTCAGAAATACTGACGTATCTGTGACTCCTTGCGACATGATGCGTCATACTGTAAATATGACGCATCACTGGAGTCGCAGGGAGGGCGCAGTGAAAAGTGGCGCATCACTGTTTTCACGCAGTGATGTGTCACTTTTCATAAATGAGGCCCGTAGAATTTTAACGAACTCCTTCCTGCGTCTCGCCGCAGCTGCGGACATATCAGAAAAAATACGGCATTTCACCGCTTCAGTTACAGGGAACTGCCTTTGTTGGATTGCCTTAGAGAGAATTCGCTCCTTTACCCTAATATCAGCAAAATTTAACAGAATAGTTCGCGGGAGAGTTCAGTTCGGAAATGGGCGAGCAGGGACCCGATGAGCTCTAGTGATGGTGAGGTCATCTTTATGCTCCGGAATTACCACCTGATGGAGAAACTTAGTCACCCAGACAAGCATATCTGTCCCCTCAATTCCTTCAGGAACACCTACTAAACGTAGATTGGACCTTCTATTATAGTTCTCCAAATCGTCCAATTTGATCTCAAGAACCTTTGTAAGTTTAGAGACATCTTTGGACTCTTGCTTCACCGAAACCATTTGGTCCTCTAGAGAAGAAATCCTCTCCTCTGCCTCAAGTAAACGAGCTGGAAAAGAGGAAACTAATTCCTCGATTTTATCCATTTTGTCCAGTCTCTGATGAATCGCAGATAGCTCGGCGTTTTGGGACCTCTTGATATCTCTCACCTCATCCAAAATTAAATTCAGCATGTCCTTCACGGACATCTTCATCTCCCCCTCCGTCTCTGTGTCCATTTCGAACAGGGGGCCCAAGGGGTCTGTCGCCTTCCTGTCACATCCCCTATCAGAGACTTCAAGGGGCAGTGTTGTTGCACTCCCTACATCTTCTTTTCCAACATCAGCAGCATCCGTTATTATCTTTTTTTCCTTTTGAATCAGATGTAGGAACACCAATAGAAGGAGGGCTTGTAGAGGTGTTTGCCGCCGGACACGGCCCATTCATGCCAACCTGCTGAGTCAAGCCTAACTCCAGGTTTGGAGACCCCAAGGAGGTCGCATTGTTAGGCGAAAACATTACATTCATCCCGCATATTCAGCGAAACTAGATTTTCAATTAATGTATCCTCGGCCTCTGAGCTCTCTGGTGAGCGTATCGAGTCGCCTTCCTTGGAGACAGCTCCATCTATAAGCCTAGCCGCTGCCGCTGCCTCTTTTGCCTGCTGTCGACGTTGCTTAGCTTTGACACAAGCATTTAAAAGCTTTCCCATAATGCGTGCGTCAATAATTACTCAAAAATTAGAAAAAGTCCGGGCGGTTACACCGCACACTAAACACCAAGTATTTTCCTTTTTTTTTCCTTTTTCCCCCTTCAAAATCTTGAGAAAAAAGTACAATATCTTAAGGAAAATTAAAGTAAATTGGTTGTGCAGTCCATACGAAAATTTTGAGAAAACCAAAAGCTAAAACAGAATTACTCCAGCCAATCCACAAGAACAGGACCGTTTCATAGCCGAAGCAGCCAGCCACCTCCTCCCCTGCTCACTCACTTAATGCTTGCCGCATCCATGTTCCATGTTCAATGCCAGAAGGAACTGTCCACCAGCAATAGCCGAGCAAAGTAGCAGCCAGGCTCCAATTCGCCAACAGGCAGCAGAGAGTGAACAGCTGTGGGCCTCGTCTCCCTCGTCTCCCTCAACACGTCAAATGCCTGCAACAACGCAACTCCGAAGAGCAGCACACAGACGGGGAAACCAGACCGGCGCTGCCCCAGTGTCGCAAGAATGACAATGTCTACATTCTTCCTCCGTCCAGTAGTCCGCAAAGAACTCGTGGCGCCGGCTCAGGCCCAAGGAGCACAGGCGGGTAGAAAGAAAGAAAGACGAGAACAGCGTAGCCTTAGCTGCAGCGCGGACCAGCGAACGCCCTGCGGCCGCCGCCGCCATCATTGACCGCGAAAGGGGGGAGGGGCAGCAACACGGCTCTCAGGTGTTACGTGGAGGCATGGATCTCCATCGTGCACGTTAAGTATGCCTTAACGCAGGAATTTAACGTCTGTTAAATTCCTGACTAAGGCACACCTAACATGGGGGGTGGATTGTGTGACTAAGACCACAGGCCCTATCATCAAGCATATCGCCGTTTTCCACCATGGAAAACAACGATATCCACACTATCTCTGGAATTTTTATCGCCTCGGCGATGCGCGTTGTTGATAAAGCGCTAACCGGGCGATACATTCCAGAGATAGCCGGCGATAAATATGCAAGCGCTAAGCGCACCTTGCGATATTTATCGCCGGACCTTGATAATATGCCCCTTAGTGCGGTTGCTTCTGTGATCATATTTGGAGGTAATTACCTGGCATTCCGAGGGCCTCACTGGCTGCTACTCCTGGTCTGCTGCATGCTTTGAACATTTTATTGGACCGGGAAAGCTCATTTACACATACTCCAAATGGTTGGCATCGCTGCCCCTGTACCCATCAGTTCAGGGAGGAGTTACACACTTATTCCAGTGGAGAATGGAGCAATGCCATGCTCTCGTGCCAACTTCCAGACAACTCTAGAAAGTTCTAGAATTTCCCTGTGAGAGGTGAGTGTTGAGCATAAAGCCCAATTTTTTCTTTGCATGCCTATTCCTGTAATTTCTTTTTTAAAATGATAAATGCAGGACTGCATGTACCAGAATGCACCTAAAAATGGGAGAGCTGTTTCTGACATGGGACAGCTTGAGATCACTGCCTCTAGGGTAAGGAAGGATCACTATACACTCGTCAGTGGAAGGAAGCGAGGTATGTAAGGGTTGAAAGATCCTGCACATGTAACAGAAGACACATGGAAGTAGGTTTCTGATTTTCTACCATGACTTTGTGAAAAGGCTCATAGTGTGTATCCATGTCTCCAAAGGTGAAAGGTTATGGTATTAAAAACTTAACAATACCTTATTGACAGCCCTGGTGACATCACCGGTCCTGCAGAATATTATTGGATGCCATTACACGGCTCTAGAGTCTTACGTTTTTTACTTTTCCTGAAGTATGAAAAGTTGAGTTTCACTTGCATTTATTTTTCAAATGGGTGTTTTTTTAATATCTGACTTTCAGAAACTATAGGTACGAGTGTGCGGTTTGCCTTGAAGGCCACATTGCACATATCATTTACCCGTCATGTCAGTAAGATGTCCACATTCATCCCCGTGTGCAACATTTGAGCTCCACACTGCCTTTGAAAACTTTGCGAAGTTGAGTGTGTACATTAAGCCTGGGCAAAGCACTACGCTACGCTCGCGTAGTTTGCGAAGTTCGCGCTACTTCGCACTACGCGAACTGCACGTAGCACAGTGCGAAGACGCGTAGCGTAGTGTTGCATAGTGCAGCGGTCATTTTTTGCTTGCTCGCGGTCCTCAACGTCAAGTTGGCGACCGCAAGCAAGCAAAATGACATCCCGGCGAGATTCCCAACGCGAGGAGGTCAGGTTTCTCATTGCGAGTGGTCGCGTATGCTCGCGACCGCTCGCGATGAGAAACTACCAGTTCGCGTTGAGAAAGCTGAAGCTCGAGTAAAAATCTACTCGAGCAGCAGAAAACTACAGCTCGCACTGTGCAAGATGCCATTTTCAATGATTGCACAGTGCCGGTTGCTTGTCCGCACTGTGCAATCATTGAAAACGACATCTGGCACAGTGCAAACAAGGTACTACGCAGTTCGCGAAGTGCTACGCATAGCTCGCGTAGTGCGAACTTCACTTTGCGTAGCTTCGCGAAGTGCTACTTTGCGAACTACGCCCAGGCCATGTACATACTTTTGTGGGTGACAGCTGATTTTGGAATCTGATCGGTCATGTATGGCTGGCATACGTAATTCAGAAAGGATTATTTGAGTGTCTGGGTTTGGTAGCAAGAAGAAAACCTTTGGCAAGAATTCCTGTAAATCTACACTTAAAATGTATTATTTTTTTTAAATCTAGGATTTGTGAAATGTGTCTATTGGCCGAGGATCCATTAGTGCTTCACCATCACGGATCCACACTTGCTAGCCACAGCTCTAGTCACATTTCTCAGTGCTCACCACGGCTTTCCAAGACTCAGCCTTATACACACCTGCTATCAGCCCACTCTTAGCCTTCAGAAGGGGGCGCACCACCCTCATGCCCACTGCAGTCAAAGAACCCGCTTTTAGCCTTCACAAGAGTCATCATCAGCCATCCTCACCCTCCCACACACACAGTCAGGCCTTTGGGAAGGTTTGTGAGGCCAAGATCGAAAACTTCACCTGGGGCCCAATTCCTGGTTCTCATAACAGCAAATTGGCGTAAATGACTGGGGAAGTGTACTGGCCTGGAAGGAGTGGTGAAACCTGTGAAGGATCTAACATAAACGTCACACAAAAGAAGTGCGGCATTGCAGCAGTAGCGCAAGCTTCAATTACCCTCACAGAAGTGAACTACACCAACGCCTCACATTTTCATGTGCTCATCTCTACTTTTAATAGTCTTCGGTCACAAAGCTCCCTTGCATTGCACCTTTTTCACCAGTACAGGATCCCCTAAACTTCTCCCCTTGAAGTCCTCAGTCTTTCGCCATTTAATACCCGGTGAACACCATTGGTGGAGGAGGACAGCCACAGCTCACACGAGGCACCAAGAGGTCTCTTATGCCAGTTCACAGCATTCTCAATTCCAGCAGGCAAGCAGTGGTGGGCACTGTAAGCACGAGGACAGTGTAAAGCTGGCACTGGTGGGCAGAGATGAGCTGGCTCCCATGGGCAGCGTGTGAAGGTGGCATTGGTGGATAGTGTGAGGTGCCAGAACCAGTGGGCACTGTAAAAGGTACAGGTGAGCTCTCTCCCACACTCTATCTCGCTGTCTGTTTCCATACTTTTTTTCTGCCTCACTCTCAACATGTCTGCGTGGTCCTCTGTGTAAGAACCTCCCCAAAAAATCTAACACCAGCAATTTCTTAAATGATAAATAATTCAATCTTGTTGCTTTATTAACCTTCCTGCTTCCTCGAGTTTGCTTGAAAATGCATCATTTGTCCACTCTTTTTTCAAAGTGAGTCACCTGTATGTCACTTTTGTCGAGTGTCCGTTCAAGCATGCTGAAGCTTGGCTCCCATAGACTCTATTGAGAGGTTGGCATATGGTGCCACCCTCAGTACCATGTGGGTGGGCACTGGAGAACAACAACAGCCGCTGTTGCAGGAAGTGTTGTGCCCATTCCTCGGTGCATTCAGAGGCGGGTGAACGGTTTTACTGCCGACAATCACTCCGTCTCCAAGGAGGGACTGTGGACTGAGCCCCCAAGCCTGGGAGGCCGAGGCAATACATCAGATTTAGATAACGCGCTCGCGGGGAGGGGGGGGGGGGGGGAATCCCTGCACTTTGCTCAATCTGCGTTTCCAGTTCATATCTTTCGCTTGCATGAATTCGTGCCGAGGACTTTGCCCCACGTATGCGCTTCTGCTTGGCAACCATGGGACTGTGTTTGTTGCCTTTTCATTTCAGATAACATTTTCGAATAATCGGGCATAAAGTATTCCGGGCAGCCACCGTGACTGACTCACCCTGGTCCTTATGCGTGTGCACCTGAAAGGGCCTCTTGAAGCGGGGGCTGGAAGGCAATGGACCGACAACGGGAAATGGCATGGGAGATGCAACCCACGCCATGCCCTTTGGTATGGCTGCCACTGTCCTGCCGCTCCTAGCCTCGGGGGCAATGCAGGCAGTGGCAAAGGCAGAAAGTTACAAGCACAGGTAAAACCAATTGTGCTTCTTTAGGTGTGTGTGATCTTTATTGTAGTTCCTCCTGTATCACACAAACAGGCACTTGTTTATATATAGGTTTCAAATAAGAGGGATCAGGGGGGCGTTTTCCACTCACAAAAAGTGAGTGGGAGGTCCAGACTGGTAAAGCGCCCCAACAATGAGACTCTCAAGAAGAATGTTACCAGTAGTTCCTCAGAGAAAAGAGAAGAATGGAGGTGAATCGATAAGAGAGCCTAAAAGGACTGCATGTACATTATGTGTAAAGTGGGTAATCCTTTTGTTGGATATTAATGCCCTCACACACCCTTTCAGGTGTCATGCTTCATCATCTGGGCTGCTCCTCGTCGGGCCGGCGGTGCAATGCCTAACGGGCTCCCTTAAAAGGGGCACTTTATCGGAGTTCTTTTAATCCAACAGCCGTGTGGTGAAGTGCGGGTATGTGGGCCTGATTATTGTAGATACAAAAAGTGATTTAAAACAGCGTCGAAAGTACCAGTATGGGAAAACAATTTATTCTAAAGGTCTCCTTCCCTGATTAAAAAAGTGTATGTGGCACTCGGTAGAGTGTAATGTCTCTAATTAGAGTGCATGGGATTGGTGGTCAACATGTTTCTCGCACTGAGCTCGTGCGCTCGCGATTCGTCAGGACCTATAAAACTATCTACAATGATAAGAGGGGACTATATAAGATATTGGTCTCCTAGTCACAATGAGTCATGTGAACAAAAAACATTTTTCTAGAATACCTGTGATGGTCTGGTGCTACCCTATTCAGTAGGACTGCGGACCACAACAGTGCTTGGTGGACTCAGTGTAAGGCGAAGGACCTCTAAAAGTAGGTCTAAAGTCTGCCCCGCTCACGCTCTGTCTCTGGACCTACCCGAGCGAGGTCCAGAGACAGAGCGTGAGCGGGGCAGACTTTAGACCTACTTTTAGAGGTCCTTCGCCTTACACTGAGTCCACCAAGCACTGTTGTGGTCCGCAGTCCTACTGAATAGGGTAGCACCAGACCATCACAGGTATTCTAGAAAAATGTTTTTTGTTCACATGACTCATTGTGACTAGGAGACCAATATCTTATATAGTCCCCTCTTATCATTGTAGATAGTTTTATAGGTCCTGACGAATCGCGAGCGCACGAGCTCAGTGCGAGAAACATGTTGACCACCAATCCCATGCACTCTAATTAGAGACATTACACTCTACCGAGTGCCACATACACTTTTTTAATCAGGGAAGGAGACCTTTAGAATAAATTGTTTTCCCATACTGGTACTTTCGACGCTGTTTTAAATCACTTTTTGTATCTACAATAATCAGGCCCACATACCCGCACTTCACCACACGGCTGTTGGATTAAAAGAACTCCGATAAAGTGCCCCTTTTAAGGGAGCCCGTTAGGCATTGCACCGCCGGCCCGACGAGGAGCAGCCCAGATGATGAAGCATGACACCTGAAAGGGTGTGTGAGGGCATTAATATCCAACAAAAGGATTACCCACTTTACACATAATGTACATGCAGTCCTTTTAGGCTCTCTTATCGATTCACCTCCATTCTTCTCTTTTCTCTGAGGAACTACTGGTAACATTCCACTTGTTTATATATAGACATGATCTCTCTATCTCGCTCTCTCTCTCTACCTCTCTCCCTCTCTCCCTCCCAGGCAACACACATACAGGTTATTCCCGGCACGGATGGATATTCCACATATGCATTGGTCCACAGATGCATTGGTGGATTGATGACTGTGGGTCTATCTGTGGATATGTAGCTGGAAGGCTGTGGGGTCAGACAATGGTGCAAGAGTGAGTTGATGGATGGAAGCGGTTGGATGCAAGTGGAGGTGAACAGATGAATGTGTGGTTGTGGGGTGATGGCTATATTCATGGAAGGGGTGGTTGATGGCGGTGTGGGTGGCTGGAAGTATAATTGTGTTTGGAAGATGGCGTTGGATGGAAGGATAAAAAAGATGAGTGGGCAAATGGTTATTTGTGAGTTAAAGGATGCATGGGCATATGACTGGGCTGAGTTTGTGGCTAGAGGGGTACATGGATGTGGGTGGATGGGCGCGCAGGTTATCTCATGAGGTTGTCTGTATATGAATAAATATGAATGGGTAGACAGGCAAATGGATTGAATGGATACAGTGGTGTCAAAGGATGGAGGGATAAACGCCTGAGCATGTGTGGATAACTGTCTGTAGATTTGCTAATGGATGGATGACTGTGGGTGGATGGGTGGCTGCATATGTGGGTGTGGTGCATGCCCGCATTGGGTGAATCCATGAGGGTGACTGTATAAATAAATGCATTTAGGGTATTAACTTATTCCAACATGTGACAGCACATTAAACAGATCTAAGCAGTAATCTTAACAGTATTACATCATGCGGCTTGCTGTACATACATTTAACAGTAGTTTTAAGTCTGGCTTGACAGCACACTTG